>NC_043758.1:18347297-18604797 GCF_902148845.1 Salarias fasciatus
TCTTAAACATGTTCTTCAGTGCATAACGATGTCTGCCATGGACAAGTGCATTCATTGCCTGGGACCACTGTCTCCTTTGCGATGGATAGGGTTCAAGTGCAAAGGTAAGATATTAGCTAAATCCATGGTTGTTGTTCAAATTTAGTGGATAGAGTCAGAAAGACCAGAAAGAGAGACATGGTGTAAATGGATCCAAGTGCAGATTTGAAGCTGAACCACCTGCTTTGAGGACCATATACTGTTTATTTGCCATGGCAGAACTAGGGCTGGGCGGTATGACGGTATAATACTGTTTGACGGTGTAAAAGTGTGTACCGGTTGAAATTTTGCCATACCGTTTATACCGGAGAGAGAGCAGATGTCTGCTGCAGCTCTCTGAGTCAGTGTAGAGTCGTCTGCACTCGCTAACAGGACAGCCGGAGCGCAATTGTTTGGGTGCATTTGTGCATTTTCACAGCGTGTCCCGACGTCGTGCGGGGTTTGTTCGCTGCGTTTCATTGGTCAGATAAGCACAGGGTGTGCTCGCGAACAACACCAGCGTATCCAGGAGGGGTGGTAGCCATAATGGCGGACGCAGAGACTAGTGGCTCCGGGAGTGACGCTAAAAACTCAGGTCTTTTTTTCTTTCATGTTGTGATTTTTTTTTTTTTTATAATTCAAGTTATATAAACTGGAGTTTAAAAATTAAGAGGAAAATGAACAAATGTGACAGTTTGGTTATTTTTAAGCAATTATTTGAGTTTACAGGCGAAAAATACATACCGTGATATATACCGTTACCGTGATATAAGATTTTGTTCATACCGCCCAACCCAAGGCAGAACTATTTAACTCATAACACCCCTCTTAGATGACGTGAAAGACGATATTATTTTGCAAAGAGATAAAAGACAGCTGCTGTGTTGTTACTATTCTTTTGTACATGGACAATTTTAATTTGACTTTTCCAAATCTTTCACAGCCTGTCACAGAATCTGGCATCAGTGCTGCTACAGACGGGTGAAAGATCAAGATCAAAAGGCAGACCTTGATGAACAGTACAGCTCTGGAAGTGAATATGTACCAGAAACAGAGTCAGATGATGATTCAGATTCAAGCGCGTCTGTGGTGACTGAGTCAAAAGCCCGACTGAGTCGAGGAAAACCAGCGTCACACAGTAAATGCACAAAGGACATTATGGACACATGTATTCCAGTTACAGCTGATACGTCAGAATGTCGGGCTGGAGGTTTGGATGTCACTGCTACTGAAACGTCAGACTCAACTGTTGGAGGTTTGGATGTCACCGCTGCTGAAACATCAGACTCTGCCGTTTCTAACAAAGGCTCATCGAAGAAGCATGTGAAGAGCAAACATAATGCAACTCCAACACATCTTAGTTTGACCAACCGGAACTACTGCTTTATTTGTGGAAAGCCACAAAGTAGACTGACTCGTCACCTCAAAACACATATGTCACATCCAGAGGTTTCATATGCGTTTTACCTCCCTGAGCACTCAAAGGAGCGCAAGATATTGTTTGAAAAGATGCGAAACAGGGGGAACTTCAAACATAACTGTACCGTACTCCAAGGTGAAAAAGGACAGTTGAAAGTGAAAAGGAAACCAAAAGCTACTGCTGTAGCTCGGAACTTTGTGCACTGTATGCACTGTCAAGGGCTGTATACCCGCAAAGAGCTGTGGAGGCATGTCAGAAGATGTCCTTGTAAGCCAGGAGATGAGGGCCTGGATGAACAACATGGGAGAAGAAGAGTGCTGGCTTTAGCCACAGCCCAAGAAACGGTATTCAGTCAACACTTCTCAAGTGGAATGTGGAAGATTCTCAGCACCATGAAACTGGATGAGATTGGCATGGCTGTGCGAAATGACCTTTCTGTTGTTCATTTTGCCCAGTCCCTTTACAATAGACATGGACAGGACCCCACGAAGCACGAATATGTACGTCAGAAGCTCCGAGAAGTGGGACGACTACTGGTATGTCTGCGCAACGACTTCTCGATACACAGCCTGGAGGAGGCTATAAAGCCTTCAAACTTTCAGATTGTTGTTCGGGCTGTCAAAAAAGTTGCTGGGTTTGATGAGGAAAAGCTCTCCTATCACACCCCAAGTCTGGCTTTGAAGTTGGGGCACACACTTAACAAAATCTGTGATATCATTCATTGCCGGGCCCTGATGGCCGAAGATGAAGCACTTATCAAGTCAGCTGAAACATTCAGCAAACTTTACACCTCCAAGTGGTGTGAGTTGGTTTCCCACGGTGCCCTCAACACTCTGAGTAGTGCAAAGTACAATAAACCAACAACCCTGCCCTTTACTGAGGATGTTCGAACACTCCACCAGTACCTCCAGAAGACTACAGACAGTGCTGCTGCCAACCTGGTTGGGGAAGCCACGTCCAAAAACTATGCTGAGCTTGCTAAAGTTACTTTAGCACAGATCATTGTATTCAACCGGAGACGTGCTGGAGAAGTTTCCAAAATGCTGTTGAAAAGTTTTGAGGATCGGGACAGATCAAAGCTGCATGAAGATGTTGCTTTGGCCCTGTCAAAACTGGAGCAGAAATTGTGCAACTATTTCACCAGAGTTGAAATTGTTGGGAAAAGAGAAAGAAAGGTGGTCATTCTTCTCACACCTTGCATGGTCGACGCCCTGACACTACTGACAAGCAAAAGGAAGGAATGTGGTGTCTTGGACAACAATGTCTTCCTGTTTGGAAGACCCCAAGCTCAGAGCCACTACAGAGGACAAGACTGTTTGCGCCTTTATGGAAACCGGTGTGGAGCAAAGCACCCAGAGCTCCTCCGGTCAACTCAGCTCCGAAAACATGTGGCCACGCTCTCACAAATCCTGAATTTGAAAAAAAATGAACTTGATCAGGTCGCAGACTTCCTTGGACATGATATCCGTGTCCATCGGGATTTCTATAGACTACCAGTCCCAACCACACAGTTGGCCAAGATTTCCAAGCTACTATTGTCCATGGAGAAAGGCAATCTTTCTGGCCTGCAGGGAAAATCATTGGATGAAATTGAAGTTGAAGGTATCTGTGTATCTATCTGTACTCATCTATCTCCATCTATCTTTCTCTACCGCTCTTTCACCTTCAATCTAAGCGTGTGTATCTCTTTTTATCACTATCTCTGTCTGCCTTTCTCTTACTATCCCTCTGTTTCTCTTTTCCTATCTATGTCTATCTGTATTTCTAGCTGTCTTTATCTGTTTGTCTCTATCTCTAGCTATCCCTATTTACCCTACTTTTTCTACCTATCTTTCTGTTTTTATTTCTAGCCATCTCTATCTTTCTACCTCTTTTATTTCTAGCTATCTCTATTTCTAGCTGTCTCTATTTCTGTCTTTCTCTAGTTATATCTGTCAATCTATTTTCCAACCTGTCATCTCTATTTGTCGGTCTTTCTGTCTGTACCTGCCAATGTCTTACCTTTTTCAAGCTTTATCTGTCCACCTACCAATATATCTACTTGTCTATCTCTATCTTTTTTTTTTAGCTATTAAGTCTATCTATCATTGTCTTTTGCTACCTTGTCATTATCTGTCAATCGATAAATGAATTAATCAAACCTTTTCCTAGATGAGATACTACTCAGTGACACTGAAGCCAAGGACAGTGGCACCGACTCTGAGGACAGCGGCACTGAGTCCAGAAAAACCCAGTCTGAAGATGAGGAAGGCCTGGGACTGTCATCAGGAGGCACAGACATGGAGCAGGCCCATGCCTCTCTGGACCACGGTAAGTGATCTGTCTCTCAGCAGACGGCCAACAACTTTGGAGAAGGTTTCTGTTCATGGGACACTGTTCAAAAGTCATGTTTTGTTTTTAACAGAGACACTTTCGCAAGCGACATCCTCGATGGGAGAGACTACACCATCTGAAGGTAAGACCACTTTTAAGGCCTTTGGAAATGTTGACTCACGTAGTGACTTAATACCTCTAAAATAGTTGATAACCCCTGAGGGTTAACATTAACACATGCTTTAGTTATAACTTACCAGTATGAAAATGTTGAGAACACACCCAACATGTGTCGAGTGATATTCAGGTCATCTTATGGCTGATATCCAAGCCATTTGGTGCTTCTTGGTGAGCTCAGCGACCCGAAGCCCTTGTTTTTTCCATGTTGGAAAGGAGAAAAATCTGAACCCTTCAATCCCTTGTCCGTGCCTATCGTGATACCATTTGTGGCAAAGAATCACACAGCTAGTCTATGCCATTGTGAATTGATTACAGCGTCTCACTATGTAAACGGAGTGGACACATTTCCCAAATGCCCGCTAAACCCACAATGCATTGCAGTTTTTGCATTTCCGCTATGTCACCCTTTCCAGCCCTATTGTGTAAGCCATTATTCAACAACTGTTGTAAGACCCTGAATAGTCAATACAGTCTGTACCCATTTCTACATTCAGTAAGGACCTCAAAATTACATTAAAAGCTGGTGTTTGATGTGTGTATGTGACTTAATATTCAAGAAAATAAATGAACATCATAAAATGCATTATAAGATATCAGTACAGAAGGCTTAGGTGTAGTGTAGGCCAAGTATTTAAGGTAAACTGTCCTTGACTAATATAAAACCCAGTATAAGGCAAACTATTTCAACAATGTTACATAAGCTGTATTTGTATATTTCATAACTAATACTTCCAACTAATGCTAAAAAAGAAAAGATAGATACTTGAGTTACAAAAGTGAGCAACATACCAACATTCAACATTCCATCATTAAAAGTATGTAGAGACAGAGAAAAATATTAAAAGTATGAGTACAGTAAGACCCATTAATTAATAGATACCAAGAAGACATTGTATGGCAGTTTTCCACCACAGATAAGTCTGTTATTTTGCAGCACCTTATTCAGGGGATGGATTTTTTTTTTTTTTTTTTTTTTACCCTCAGCTCCTCAACACCACCCTATAGTTTATGTTCCATTTTACTTGGCCTTCCTCCATCTAGCATACTCAGGTCCATAAGCAGTGTGGATGATTGCACAGCCCTGTCACTGTCAGGGGCCTTGACTTTCCAGGACTACACTCTGAGCCATGGTCTGAAGCTCTATCACCTTCTGCAGAACAGCTGCCCTTCAGCCTCACTGTCTGCCCTGGTTCCTAAGCTCACCTCTGGTTCAGGACTAAGGACCAGGTCCACTACAAATGAACTCTTACCTAAACCACAGTTTAAAAACAACTATGGGAAAAGATCTTTTTTTCTATAAGCTCACAGAATCCTGGAATCTGCTCCCCTTGAATTTGAGGACAATCCATACAACAGGGCTCTTTAAAAAGACTATAATGAAACATCTGGCTGATGGCTACCACTGCAGCCATCAGTAGTGGGAGCATGGACACCACCAGAATGACCTCCTTTGTGCAAATGAGTGCTTTTGTTTGTCTGTCTGAGTGTGTGTTTTGTCTGCTGCAGAGCAGGGACCTGCTGAAAATCAGTTAGTTACTGAGTCAGGCCTGATTATCTTAAGTGTAATCTTTCCCTGTTTAATAAAATAAAATGAAAATGAAATGATTATGAACTGGAATAAGATGATTGATAATAATAACAGGTAGTGTTGGCTACCTTAGAACAGGTATGGCCTATCAAAATGGACCAGCCCAGCACCTCCTCTCCTCTTGTCATTTCCCAGTGGATCCTGGCTACATCACCTTGAGCCATATCTTATTGGTGGTGAGTCCTGATGACAGCTTAGGCTAGATACAGTCATTACTACAACCTCTTCCTTCACTCAGCTGCAGCTATTCTGCTCTGCATCAGCCCCTTACATCTCTCTATGTAGAGCCTGTGCTCATGTTTGTTGTTCTGCAGCTCTTCTGATAAGTTTCTGTGGCATGAACTCAACTAAACTTTTGATTGTTTTCACACCTCCCATTAATTTTCATTTCTCTATTTAATCTGTACTTTCAGGAAAAAATGACAGGCAGGAGTGTGAAGCAAGAAGACTACCAAAGAAGATGTGGTCCAAAGCTGAAGTTGCAGCAGTGATGCGACATTTTGGAGAGCACATTACCGAGGGGAAACTCGCCTCCAAACCTGAGTGCAGGCAGTGCCAGCAGGCGGAAGACCCTGTGCTGTCACAGCGAAGTGTACAAAATATAAGAGACTTCGTCAGAAACCGAATCACTACAAACAAGAGGCAGGCTCAGAGGAAACTTTAAGCATGTGTTGCCGTTTACTTGAATTCCCAGCCCACTGAGGTGTGGTTCAGTTGATGTACAGAGGCAAGTTCAGCAGGTTCTTGTTAAAAACAGCCAAGGGGGCACTTAGTTAAAGGAATACTCGAACGATTTTGTACCCACGCCCTTTCCCTATCATTGACAAAGTGAGACAAGCTCAAAAATACCTTTTTTGTGTCTCTGCGTCCAGTGGCTGGTTCCCAGCTGTTAGCATCGTAGTTAGCTTAGCTCAATTGCTGAAGGGCAATAGGAGTCGGAGCCGGACTGACGGAAGTGGGCAAAGTACTCCTTCCAGTGGTCCAGGGGACGGCGTATTAGCACGTGAAGTAAATTCGAATGGTTGTGAAACATTTTGAAAGACGTGTTTTCTTTTCAACCCGTTAAAATAACGTTTTGATACATGCAGACCTGCGCATGCGCAGTGCTCCGTGGAAGGATATACCAGAGCACAGCAGTAGCAGCCGGAAGGAGCAGAAGTATATGAAAGTGCGCCCACTTACAGTCACCTTCCGGCTGCTACTGCTGTGCTCGGTATATCCTTCCACGGAGCACTGCGCATGCGCAGGTCTGCATGTATCAAAACGTTATTTTAACGGGTTGAAAAGAAAACACGTCTTTCAAAATGTTTCACAACCATTCAGATTTACTTCACGTGCTAATATGCCGTCCCCTGGACCACTGTAAGGAGTACTTTGTCCACTTCCGTCAGTCCGGCTCCGACTCCTATTGCCCTCCAGCAATTGAGCAAAGCTAACTACGATGCTAACAGCTGGGATCCAGCCACTGGAAGCAGAGACACAAAAAGGTGTTAATGAGCTTTTCTCACTTTGTCAATGACAGGGAAAGGGCGTGGGTACAAAATTGTTTGAGTATTCCTTTAAAAGAACACTCCATTTTTGTTGTTTTCATGTCTTACCTCAGTTCCGTTAAGATGCTTTTTTTTTCTCTCTCTTTAACAAAAACACAATTGTGGAACAGAAACAAACTATTTAAAATTATATTTATTTTAAATTATATTTATTTTTACGTTATCTCCAATACCTTTGTGTAAAAGGTTGTTTTTTATTTATTGTCCCACATTTTTTTTTTCTGTATACTTTTTTTTTTTTAAAAACGACTCAATACCATGTGGGATCTAAACTGTCTGCTTATCTTAAGAATAAAAACAGTGTGTTCAAGTTCTCAAAAACAGGTGATTTTTTGTTTTATTTACAGTACTTTACCAAAACATAACTAAAGTTGTTGTTTGCCATTACAAACCCATCATCTATGAACACAGATCGCTAGAACATAGAAAATATTTACAGTTTTGAAAACAATTGGACACCTGACGTGAAGAAGTCATTTTTTGTTGAAAACTTAATTCAGAATCTGCATGAAGGTTGCATGCTTGAGAGTTAAAGGGTAATATTCTTAAAGATCACTTTCTTGCACCTTTTTTGCAGTCAGATCTTTGTATTTGTCTCTTGGAGGGACTGAAAAATTGAAACCATTCACCTTTTGAGGTCCGAATAATGCTAATCATGTCTGTAAAGGCTGAATACTATTTTGTGTTTGTGCATTAGCCTCAAAGGAGGAGCTGAAGGGGTGAAATCCTCTTCTCTGTAAGTCTAAATACTGTATTATGGTTTTGTCCACCTAATGCATAGTGATGTCTGGTGGTAGTGAGTATTTATGCTAATTTATGTTAAATAGGTGTTGTTTTGGCGCCACTTTGTTGTCCCTTTAAAGTCGCTATAAACCTGTTATGGTCAGTATAAACCACAATCCAAAAGTCAGGTTAAACCACTAGCCAGTCAGGTGTGGTATCTCAGGCCCTGAAGCTTCTTTCTGAGAGCTGAAGTGAGCTAAATTTTTTTCAATTTTTTTGCAGTGTTTTAGCCTTACCCCCATGGCTCTAGGACCTTGGGAAAGGTGTGTCAGTGTAAACCACCAACATACCCGTTTTGAGATTTTGTCAGTCTATGCACTATAAACCAGTCTGTGTGTGTGTGTGTGTGTGTGTGTGTGTGTGTGTGTGTGTGTGTGTGTGTGTGTGTGTGTGTGTGTGTGTGTGTGTGTGTGTGTGTGTGTGTGTGTGTGTGTGTGTGTGTGTGTTGTTGGATCATGTGCTGGTGTTTAGACGGTGTGCTGGTGTCTGCATGTGAAAGCGGGAGCATGTTTCAGTCGGGCATCTTTCAACATTTCCCTGCAGGCAGAAAGAGTTCATTTCACCCCGGCAGCAATCATGGCCGTCTATAAATCTATGATGAGAGGCTGCTATGTTGATGAGTTGGTCCTAATTCAGCTCAAACCAATTAAAGGGGCTGGGAGTGTTATCTAAGTTATTACATAACATATGCTACTTTGCCTAAGCCCGGTGGAGTGACAGTAAATAAAACCTTGTTATCATGTTGAAGCCACACATGACCAAAGAGCCTCGGTAGCAGCAACCAAACGCACTGCAGTGCTGTAAATAACTGCAGTGTAAAAGCCAGCACAATAAAATGAACTGCTCCCTGCTTGGAAAAAAAAAAAAAAAAAAAAAAACGTTTAAAATATAGAATATGTTAGATTACTGTTGCATTGAATTCCATTAGGCTGTGAGGCAGTGCAGGTAGCTGCTGTGAAACCTCCTGAGAACTACTGTACATCTGCTGCAAGCTTCTTGCTGCAGCCTATGCAAACACATGAATATGTGTGCTTTCAAACCTCTGCAATTACATAATTGTAGATGATGCACGGAGCCGGTGGTAAACATCAGACACACAGCAGTCTGCAGTCTCGCTGGTGCCTTCTGCCTTCTTACACAAAACTCTGTACCTCTAAAAACAACACAATCAGCAGCTGCCATAGTCAGCTTTATTTGCATTCTGCTGCAGCCTCACTGTTCACTTGCTGTAGATAAGTGCATTGCAATCACTGTGGCGTTGATAAGCACCTCCCTCATAGATAATAGTGTGATTTGTTAGCTATGTCCCCATTGGGCCGCTCGCCGGGAGAAAGAGAGACAATCAAGATGTCTTACTTCATTTCCATGTCTGGTCTGGCAGCACCTATTGATCGATGGAGTTCAGCAAGGCTTGTGAATCAAACAAAGACAATCATTCCAATTATCAAACAACCTTGAATTATGTTCTTAGGTGTTTGGCTGCGTTTGATTCTCTGCTCTGTGCTTTCTATGTTAGGCCTCTGAGAGCTTTACGTGTTCTTTAAAAATGCCATACTTTCTAAAAGAAAAACTAAAAAAAAATCAAACAGCAGCCCCCCTCCCCAACAACTGAAGAATTATATTTTCATCATGCATATAAAATGTTAACAAGTATTTATGAAGTCATATCCAAGAAAAATAGTTCGTCTTTTAACTAATTTTTTTTTTTTTTTTACTCTTGATTCTTTTCTCACACAAAACTGTTTCCTTCTAGTGACTGTAAATTTTATTCTCTGTGTAAAACCTTCCATCTGTGTACATGCTAGTTAACTATTTGGAGTATTGTGCAGCTGTGTGCCTAGCGTTGTGGTCCTATTGATTCACGATGCTAAACCACCCCTCATTTCGCTGTTTGCTCGCGCTGTGCAAAAAAGCAATATGAGAATACACTGTAAAGTTTAGATCCATCTCAGCCTCAGGTAGAAATGTAGATATTTTTTTCTGCAGTGAAGATACTGCACAGCCTACGGGCGATTTCACAGCTAAAGCTGCCTCTCTCTTTTCTCCATCCCCACCTTTCTATCTAATCATCCTCTGCCTCCACACCTTAAGATTATTTCCTCAGCTTTGTCATCAGTGGCACCGGCTGTGGAGCTCTCACACCTTTAGTTTCCCATCTCGCTCCCCTTCCCCGGCGTCCCCCCTCCGCTCCGAGCCCACGTATATATCAGCCGCTAATAATATCAGAGGCCAAGGGGATCGAAGACAGCAGAGGTAAGTGGATCTGTCAGATCATTTTGCCCCTGTCCTCTCCCTAATTCCTCCGCTGGATTTTCTTGGTGAAAATGTAACTTCTATTAGACAAAAGACAGAACGGAAAAAAGGAAGACCTGGTGGGAGAGTCAGACTGGCATTAAGAAAGATGGCGGTCGAAGGCACGCTCCCCGCCAAGCTCGTTTTACCTTTCAGGGCAAACTTCGCTGCTGAGCATTTTAATTGAATTTTTATCTTTCGTTCTTTTTCTTTTTTTTTTAAAGAAGCGCGATATTAAAGACATTGCTGTGCGTTCCTCGGTATGACAGTGGAAAGAAACAAAGCACCAAGCAGGACTGTCAAGGTCAGCCAAGCTGTCTGTGCACACCAAACACAGAAAAAAGTAGATTTGAAATTCATCCCTGCATACATCTGCATGAGGAGAAACTCAATATCTTTTTTTTTCTTGTTGTTGTTTATTCTGTTCATAAAATCCAGTGTACTTGGGGGGGGGGAAAGAAAGTGAAATGGGTATCACTGCCCTGGTCAGTTGTGTGGAAATGCATTCCGCCAAGACAATGAGAACAATGTGATACTCACAAGCAGAGCGCTGCCCGGCCCCTCCTCCGACGTATCTCCTTCCTTCTTTCTGCTGCTGGACGCCGTCACAATCTTCTGTCTCAAACTTGGCCTTTAACCGGTCGTGTTTTGCAGAGCGGAGAGGAGTGCGGCCCAAGGTGGCGAAACGCGGTGGGACGTGCGTCCAAAACTCCCCCCGGCAGACGGTTTTCACGTCCTCAGGGCCGGCCCCTGGAGAAACAAGAGCACGAGAGACGTGAGTAAGAATGGGCTTCTCTTCCAAACACAATGAGGGGCATTGAAGAAAAGAGGGAATGAGCAGGATTGGCAGCTGGGAGGAGAGGCCGCCGAACTCCAGGAGCCAGCGGGTCATTCACAGTGCCACCGTGACAGATTCTCCGTTTGCATCTGGGCAGCTGTCGGGAAAGATAATCATTGTGTCCATTGGTGGGTTGGGTTACGCACTGTCTGACAGACAGAAAGTTGATGAGAATTTCATTTGTTTTTTTTTTTTTGTTTTTTTTTATGGAGATCACCGCAGCTGGGTAAATATCAGTGATTCTTTTTTTTCTTCATACTGCTTTAAAAAAATAAAATCTTTTCATAATCATGAGGAAAATATGACCAAAATAATATTCATCACGCCCTGAAACATGGCCAGATGCACAGCTAAACAATCATTTCACAACCTATTCAGCGCATCAGCTATTAATAACCACCTTCCTCTTACGCATGTCCTCTGGGGAGCGTCATTTCAAAATGTCCTTTTAGAAGGAACGAGACAAACACACCAGCTGCACTTCTCACTCACTCCACTACAATTCCTCCGCATGACTCCCTCAGCCACCGCTCTCCATTATTGATGAGACTTCCTCTGGCGGCCTCATCTGCCACGGCGCTGGCTGTATTCGCCCGTGGGCAGCCGTCGTGGTTGTAAAAGGAGACCAGCTGATGCCGTGTACCAGGAGAGAGAGAGCAAAAAAAAAAAAAAAAAAAAAAATGAGACAAGGGTCGGGACATTAGCAGTCTATTGACAGGATGCCATCCAGCAGGCATGCTGTGCTGCAGGTTTGTTATTGGCTTAATCTAAACTCAATAGGGTTGTCATAAGAGGAGAATGTAATTATCTCAAAACCGTGGGGAGTGGCCCTTCTGTACGTCTGGCTGACTGGCGAATGCTTGCAGATACTCGACCTGAGCCCCGGGATGTAAAGCACGCTCCACCGTGCCAGATTCTCAACCTCAAAAAGAGGAGCAGGAAATGAATGTGTGGCTAAGTAGGTAAAACAAGCAGCGTGATTCTCACTGTCAGAAAACAGATGTTTTTTTTTCTGCAGACTGTAGAAAAACAGAGCTGAATGGAGTCCGCGTGTGTGTTTCATTGTAAAATTTGAAGTGAAACAATGTAATTTAGACTTGTTCAAAGTTTGCGAGGAAGCTTTCTTATACCTCTCTTCATCACACAGAAACACATTCTCTGTACTCCATCGCACAATGACAAAATGGAGATGAAAGGCTGCAAACCTGCGCCGACAACATGACCAGGGACAATATGCCATTGTCTGAGCAATGCTGCATAATGTCCGAGGTGGGTTTTTTTTTTTTCTGTAGCATCATTGTAACACATCCACAGCTGCTACAGTTTCAGCCTGGCAGGGACACTCTTATGCTTATGCAAAAATAATTCCAGTGAAAAACAAAACAGAAACAATGACTTTACAATTAAAGCCAAAAAATAAGGAGCAAGCCACAGGATTAGGGAATAAAAACTGAGAGAGAAAAAAAAAGAGGAAAAGATTTGTGAGGACATTGAGACACCCACTGTGACACTTACTTGCCGGGGAAGTGTGATTGAAAAAGCTCAAACAACGATAAATGTTGGTTTATCCAGAGCAGGAACCAAAAGAGGCCGAGGACGTCAAGCTGTGTCACTGCACATCGGGAGTTACAGATAAAACCAAGCAAAAGCCCAAAATGGGTCTTTTGTGCCACGCCGTAGCTATGGTTACTTCACTGAATATAAATTCGCTGCGGATCGGAGGTGTAACACTCTGAGAGCAAAATGGTCGTGACAGTTTCTCGGGACAGACTGAAGGCAGCCTGAATTTTGTCTGCACCTTATCACCATCTATTGTTTACCTGAAAATATACACGGGTGTGTTTGTGTGTAGTACAGTGAAGCGAGGTTTATTTGTAAGCCTTCCAGTGAGCAGTAAAGGCAACATCATCGTCAACCTGAATTACGTATAACTTCAAAATGGTAAATAATACAAGTCGTGCAGCAGAAATTAACAATAACGACCAAAAGAAAGAACTTTCCCATCGCTGTCCTCTCACTGCAGACATGTTGACCAACTTTAGTTTTTGGCATTTATTTCTGGTTGTATCATAAGAGCAGGATGTGCATGTGTATGTGTTTGTGTGTGTGTGTGTGTTTATCTTGTGTATGTATCGATATTTTTATGTGCATACTGACATTTGTATGTCTGTAGTAATATATGTTCACTCATAATTGCATTAGTGCATCCACAGATTGATGTGATGCATTAAAACTCATGCTTGTTAAAGTGGGTCTTGCTATTATAACAGGCCCAAAATGCCTGAAACCAAAATAGAGAGATAAACCATGTTTTGTGTCGTTAAATGACACATAATAATAACACAATACAAATGTATTCTCATATTTATCTTCCATGTTGGACTCCGATTGTTCCATTAGAAAATCTGAAAAGCTCCTGTAACACAGGCAGACTCGATAGAGTCGCAGCACAAATCCCAGACTGCAGCCTTCACTCTGACACTGTTCAACCACCGTTATGTCATGTTCTGCTCCACGGCCAGACAGCAAAACACTTAAACACACATACACACCAGAGCCCACCACGTGCGTGGGTGCACACACACATTCGCACGCTTGCAGACGGGCTCACGCTGCGCAGCGGGCTGTGGTGGCTCTAATGTTCGCTGACCACTGTGACCATGTCAGTGTGTGTGTGTGTGTGTGTGTGTGTGTGTGTGTGTGTGTGTGTGTGTGGGACAGTGATGGATGAAGGGCCAAAACCTGAAGATGGAAGATTAGATGGAGGGAGTGGAGAAGGAGGGGGAACCAGAGTGATGCTGGTATCGACGGACTTCAAACCTGCTAATGTAAGCTATCAGAGGAGAAGCGGAGACTGCACTCACTTTCACACACGCTATTTTCGCTCCCTTATGCATCAATCATCAAGACCTGATATTTACTCAGATAGAGCTCGCTTTGCAAGGCAAGTCAAAACAGCTGACAAAAAGCACTTAACATAAAGAGCCTTGCTTATTTAAACACCTCAAGTGAGCATCCAGCGCTCATGGCTCAATACCACTTATGTTATCTTCACAGTGACGGTGGATGTGAATCGATTGGTGTTGCAGGTTATCTTCCAATCACAAAGGTAGAAGTTCAAAACCCTTTCGAGACCTGTCTGCACGTCGAACTGTCCTTGAGCAAAACTCCAAAACCCAAGTTGCTCACCGTGGAGGTCGAGCAACTGGCATGCTTGAGTCTGTGCATGAATACTCTGAAATGACAGACGCAGTGAAAATATGGCATAGCATGATGCAAGACCATTATAGATGAATCATCACAGCACAACATGTAATTCAAGCTGACTTAGCCATTTATGGGTCTGTCGTAACATGGAAAAAAAAAATCTGAATCCTGTCTTTCATCCTGTCTGAGAGCCAGGTGCACTTTCACCCAGGTGTATTGCTATTGTCACGGTGGATTTGCCAAGCATTAGAAAACAAGGCGCTGAAATGAATTGCATGAAAGCGGCAGCTGTGATGGAGCTCGAGACGGAGGATGGCTGCAGTGTAACAACCTGTGACTGTGTGACAAAAAAAAAAAAAAAAAGAATACACACTATCGTCTGCACTTAAATCCTAGCACATTCTGTCCTTATTCAGAATAATTTATGAGCAGATCAGGAAGTTATTACTTTTTACTCATGTGATAAAATGTGCAGAAGTGTCCTGCTGTGCAGCTGCACACAGTGACCCTGCTGTTCTATAATGCTGCAAGTTTTTCTGAAAAGAAAAGAAAAAACTACAAGAAAACACTTTGTCAAATAGCTTTAAGTAAAAAAAAACACCCACAAGTCGTGTGGTAAATATAGGTACTAATAAATCTAATACAGAAACAGTATTTTGCCATCCATGTTTCAGTCTGCACTGACTGCTGCATGTTGAAATTTTCTATAATCTTATGTAATAAAAAATGACATTCATTCAGAATTCACCCTCCACATGACGGGGTTGACATACGCTTTATTAAGCTTTAATGAAACAAGCACAAAGGATTCTGTATCGAAAAGCCATAAGATGAATTCCCTCAAAAGTGTTCAAAATCTGGTCTTGTATATACTATATGGTCACTCGTTCTGACTTTGTGCAAGAGAAATAATTTCCTTTGAAAATCTTGGTGGAATCATTCCAGAGAGCAGGAAATGGAAAAAGGAAAAATAGCTACAATAGATAGACGGATAGAAGGACAGAGGGTGTGGCCTTTTTTCCACCCTGAAGGCATCTGTCATTTCTATGAAAATTGCCAGGTTTGTCATGAGAGAGCCTTCAACGTGTCTTTTGAATATGGCTCTATGATTAATTCAGGCATGTCAGTTGGTGAGTAAATGCTTCTTTATTCTCCTGTAAGTGGTCAATATTAATAATGCACGCGCAGGTCTAAGTTCAGCATCCGTCTTGGCAAAGTTCAACACGGACGGTTTTCACCAGCTGTGCACACTTGTCACCACATCCCTTCTTTCCCCTTTCTTTGCCTCCGGCCGCCGCTCTTTCCACTTCAGGCTTGCCACTCTATCCCCTCCCCTCCCTCCCGCTGCCCGCTGCTCTGAAAGGCGTCGTATGGCTCTGACACCTATTCTGATAGAAAGATGTGGCCCATCAGCGGTAATTGGAGGAGCCGTGGCGGTTGGGTTTCTCCAGGAGGAGGAGGAGGCGGCGGCAGCGGCGGTGTGATCGATCTCATAGATGGTGGAGGTGGGCAAGCGGGCTGACTGAGCTGCGTCCCCCACAGCTGCTGACAGCTCAATGAAGGCCAAGCCGCAGAGCACAGGACGTCCTTTTACAAGAACAATCATCAAGCGTGCAGGTCACTCCAGAGCAATCACAACTCACAGCCCTCCCGTTATATCATAATTACCCATTTAGTCGATAACCAGCAGGGTAGAAGCATGTTGGATTTAATGTTAGCCTTCCATTATACACGCATTAAAGAATAGAGGAAATGTCGGCAACTTTACAGCAATGATGTGGTATAATTATCTCCTGGGTGATTTATTTGAAGGGTTTTACTGTAATAATCTTCTGACACGCTCATACATTCTGCGAGGTACACAATTTAATTGCGCACCGCATGCTCTGACACGATGAAATAGCACGAGATGCGAGTGATGGATGCAGCCGAGGCTTCACACAAGCAGGATAATTTGCATACTTGTGACAGTGCGCAGGCTGGTATCAATACCCCTCTGTGTTTTCTCATCACAGCTTTGGAGAGCAGCCTTTGTTTGTCTTCCTGTTTATGGTTTTTCTCAAGACCAAAACTGTACTGCGCTGAGCTCGGCCTGACCAACTGGTTTCCATGGAAACACTAGGCAGCCGGGACCAATGGCATGTTAAGAGAAGCTTGGCACAAGTTAAATCAGAAGAACTCTTGATTTCCCTCACATTTATTTACCTTATCGCTGTCGGACTCCGTGATTTCTCGCTGTGTTAGGAAACGCCAGGAGGTGAGAACTACAGTGCTACCAAAATGCACAAAGGCACAGTCCCCATGGCTTTAAAAAGACGCAGTAATCAAACTGTGTTTCATTGAGAAACTGGAATCAAAGGACTGAAACACCAGACCAGATGAACGAGTCTCTTAATGGATTGAAAGGTAGCTGTCGTTCTTGATAATACTTCCTTTTTGTTCAGGCAGTGCATGCAATGATACTAAGCTGTATAAGATGCGGAATATGATTTATTCTGAAGCACTTCAACCAGCTGAACCCTTTCTGACGGTTGATATTAGTATGTATATAAAAGAAGAAGACAAGGTCATAATCTAACACTTGGATGAATTTAATTACGCTGCTTTAGCCAGTTTTACACAGAAATGAACACAGAGACCTGGCCAACTCATAAATATATGCCGTCCTTTGGTTTGTACCGAATTGATTTTCAAACAGAGCAAAACACTTCAGCAAAGGACACTTCTTCTTCCAACTAGCCTTTCATTTCCTGTATACCTGCTTTTGTCCTGAGTAGATTTGCAGGCAGGACACGTCTTAATTTCCAATTATGGAATGTTACAGAATGTTTGACAACACCGCTTACACAATATCTTCCTTTTTCTATTATTCCGCTCATTGAAGAGCTGCACTTGGACTTGATTAATACAACAGGCAAAGTATTTCATTAAAATCCACAGCGTTTTCCAATAAACTCTTCATTCAACAGTCCATGCATCAGTATTTCACTGGAAACTGAAGACATTTTTTTCCTCTTGTATTTCACTGAATTGCTCCAGTGGCTGCTTCTTCTCTCACATCAGACCCGTTACAGAGTTTCAGCCCCGTGACCATGATTATTGTACCTGCATCGATTCATGCAGCCTCAACCATGCCAGACCTCCTCCACGTCCTGGCTTAGCGCCAGAGCTATTAACCTGCACGGCTCCGGCGACACTGACAACGGGCAACGCAGAGCATGAACCTGATGACAAGTCCGACGGGGTCAAAGCCAGTGTTTCGGAAAGACATCGGCGCTGGAGGTTAAGAACAACAATGGTCTTCCTCCACGAATGTATACGTCTAAATTGCTTTAATTATTTGCCTCTCCATTTAACACTTCAGCAATGCCATGGTGGTCTAGAATACATAAGAGTGCTCAACACAATAGTCAGAGTCATTGCTTGTCTTTGTGAAAAAATGAAAAGGAGAAGAAGAAGAAGGAAAAAAAAAAAACCCTGGCATGACAGTTCCTCCTGTGAAAGCCCACAAACCCCTGCCAAACTGTGCTCCTGACAATACCTGCTGATCCCCCTCAGGGAGACTTCAGAGCCAGAGGACAGGAGAAGGTTGTGGATTTGTAGGCAATCCCCCTGTAATATTACCCCTCTCCCCACTGCCACACACACACACACACTGACAAGCACACACACACCCCCCACTGCCACCCGCACCATTTCTGGAGTACATTGATCCCTGTGAAGAATTTCCAGCCGGAGCCAGAGCTGTCGGGCTGTACAGGAATAACATCGGCAGCCTGAAGGTGCTGCCGGGTGAAACAAGCACAATCTCAGCAGAAGCTCCGTCTCGAGTATAAATAGATAATAGCTTGTGGTTAAGTCCTGTTGGAACACGACACTGCCCATAAATATTATCTTAAACACCGATGAGAGCCACCTCTGTTAATCAGCGCACATATTTACATTTTAAAAATAAGTATGTGATGACCGGAGAGCATTTCAGTTTTACCACAGAAAAATCTGCTGCGTACTTCGCTGCATCCCTGTTGTCCTTTCCCCTTGGAGTGGCTGATATGACAGACCAGTGTTGAGTACCATTACACTAATAGCGCATCCATTCCCGAAGTGAAGCAACCGCAACCTTTCACCAGACGCCTTTCATCTTCACATCTGTCACTCACTCTCCTGTGGTCATTTCCTGCTTCTGCGCCGGTTCAATTGGTCCCAGAGAGACAGCCAAGGAGGGGTTCTTTTGTATTTTTTTTCCCTAGCAGGTATACAACTACTGTCAGCCTCTCATGTTTTATTTGGATGCATCACACAAGACAAATGGCAAGAGAGTAAACGGGCATGAGCAGACACTTTGGGAAACTTTGAAGGGGGTGGTGACACGCTCCGGGCTAATCGTTTAGTCCCCATTCTTTATGGGCAGCTTTTATCAGAACGGTGGCAACAACTGGAGCACGACAACAAGCTGAGATCCTGCTGGAGATATTTATCACATTGTCTGGATCAGTCTGTCCTCTCGCAGCTTCCCGTGGATACAGTTAACAATACATCAGCTGACCTCTGCCCTATGGCGAGCTTCAGAGTTCGATCACAGCAGGTCAAGCGTTGAAAATCTACTTGTGATTCACGCTCTGACAGAGAAGGCAGCCTCATCACTTCGACTCATCACTGCTCACTTTGTCTATATGTGCACTCATACTGCATTTATCATACTGCCTCTTATATAACTGGAAATGAACACAGAGATTTGAAGCAATGTAACTAAAACCAATGGCAACAATCTCACAATGTCAAGTTGTGTTTTTGTTTGTTTTGTTTGGATTTTTGGTGCTAGATCCTACTCAAAGCCCTGTCCTATTTAATTTTAAAATGCTTTCCTAAAATGTAACGATGGCGGAAGATGGATTTCTACTTGGCAGTATGTTGCAGCCCTGCAGTGAAAGCATTTGCAGAGGAGCTGACCTCTGATCGTGTTCTGTACCAGACTTTGTACATATTTATCTTCCACGCTGCACTGCCAGCCTGAAAATGTTGACGAACATTGGAGATACGTGCATTCTGAATCTAAAACCTGCATGCATAATACCATATTTCAAAATAAATCACGATTATGTTGAAGATTCTCTGTTTGTCAAAACAAAGAGAACATTCATTGCTGGCTTGCTGATCTGGTCAATCACAATAATTTGTAAGTAAGTTCACAAGCTTATGCACATGACATTACAGAAACGTTTATGTCAGAATGTTTGGTCCTGATACGACAGTTTAATGGAGCCATTGCAATTGTTGGTCATCCAAATTTCTAAATACATTAAAATTGGACAGTTCTGTAAATTTAAGTGTTCTATATAGTGTTCTTTAATTTTTAGTTCCTATGGCTTGTTGCATTGTTTTCAGGGGTTAACTTGCCTCGTCTTGAAGTCAGCTGGGTGAATTGAACAAGATGGAATATGAATGAATGAATGACTTTGTTAGATTTGGCACTGCAGTGTTGAGATATTGATGCAATACTTAATGAGTGACAGTCAGCAAAACTACGAAGAATCCTGCAGCACAATCAGCATGATGATTAGACTAAAGAACATTCAAATATTTAGTTGTATGATACCAGATGCAATTATATGCTGTTAACGCAGAAGTCTAAACAGGTAATACCCCTCTGGTGGATACACAGTCACATGGTTTGTGGTCTTGTCTGCATATTTACACAGACTTGGGGAAATTAAAGGGCTTCGCTCCTCATATAACTGTAGACTTAGCATTTCAGAAGGGAGGGGGTATCAGTGGGTGCATGGAAGCCCGATGGGATCACTGCTGTTGCATAACCTCAGTCTGTGACTACCTGCTTATTGACATGTTTCAGAGGCATCATCACTACTGCATCTTTAAATATATTACCTGCCCATCCATCCATCCATCCATCCATAAATGAAAAACTTGTTGTTAAACAATGTACTTCTCACTGAATGAATCTCCACTGACAGCTGGGATCAGAACTCAAGCAAATGATTTCACATCCTGCCCCATCTGCCACCAGCGTGCCTGGCAGAGCCCTGTCTGCTTCGCTCACTGCTCTTTCAGGCATCGCTTCACGTTCAATCACAGAATTCTGACCTCTGCTTCCTCCATACATGATGCTTCCTCCTTAGTCACAACATCCCTGTGCAATCACTGGTGACTGTGGAGGGTGTCATGACTGGAAGCTGCTCAGACTTGTGCTGGCATTTCATCCTGATTTGACACAGCAGCATGGTCACTTGGACAAATTTTCTGTCCGGCAAACGAGGAGCAGTAGAGGAAATAGCCCACTCTGCAGAAAAGACTGGATCCATACGGAAGCATTCAGAACTGTAGTTACAAGTTCATTTACTGTATCTGGGAGCTGATTCAACAGGACGAGAGGCAGCCGTGTTTGGTTCACCCCAAAAAAACTTTTTAAAATGCACAGTCCAGCATGTTTTATGCTTCCCTCAGGCTCTATTTGCTGAAAATGTTGTAAAAAGCTTTTTGCAAACCTGTCAAATAGACTTTATTAGTTCATAACAAGGCTTCAAGTCCACATAATCTCGAAACAAATCATAAAAAAATAGCGCCCTGCCGTGATTTTTGATTGTTGGTAATTGATTTGATGCGCTCCCAGGACTGCCGGTCCAGACCTCCCTTCTTGGCTTTAATGTAAAAAGCTTTTGTCATCAGGCAGATTTTAGGACTGTGAATCAAACCGAGCACAAAGTTATCAGACCCGGGGGATCGGCCATCATTTTGGGCCGACAAATATCTTTTCTTTGCCAGTTTTGTTGGAGAGGCTGCATGGGAAAATGCCTTTCTATCGCTTTCTTTGTTCCTTTCCACGTAATTGCTGCCAAAGCCCAACATGTCATGAAGACACTGCCTCTGTCACACTTCACAAAGGGAATATCCTGCCGTTAAGGAGATCCTCCTCTAATTGCAAGCACTTTGCGAAGACAGCCGCGCTAAAGAAGGAAGGGATATGCCGACGTAGCAGATCACGCTACAGACTGCGGAGGTAGAACCGAGGTGCACATGCTGACTCCGGCAAAACGAAACTCATTTGATGCATTTCAGAGGAATAAAATCTATTTGCAAAGCGTCGATGTTTGAAGAGATAAATCCTCTCATCTGCATATTTCACTGAGCTGATTAATGGCAGCAGAGATTCCAGTTCTGATTATCTCGCGGAATCCAATTGCATATTTGCTGCGCGCTTCATGTGTGTCTTCGATGAGAGCCTGTGAGAAAGTTTGTTTTCTTTTCTCATCGACACACAACATGCAGAAGTTTCTGCAGAATGCAGCACATGCATGTGCACACACCCTTCTGTGACGCCGCCGTCTGAAGCTGGTGGTTAAGTATTGTAGAAATAACCTGGATTTGGGAGCTGACCTGTCACAGTGAAGCTGCATGTTCGCTCAGGCTCCCTGTGGACACCCAGTCATGCGTAACACTTGCTGAAGGCAAAGAAAAGAAAAAAAAAGAAAAAAAGAAAGAGGAAAAATGTGACTTTATGAAGTGACTGATAGAGTGTACTGCAGCAGCGGGCGTGAGACCGAGAATTCTTCACAGTGTTACCGCTGAAAAACTGGCCTCAGTGGGAGTGACTGACACTGAATCGAGTGGGGGCATTTAGGTCCGAAGCTTACTGTTTTATCTGATCTCAGAGGGGCAACTGTGATGTGTGTGCCCTGCTTTTTTTCAAACATTTTTCCTCCCGCAGCACACCACAGAAACATTCATCACCTGGTAAGAAGAACCCTCCTCCCAATGTAATCACCACTGCATGCACCGTTTGTTTTTTTCTTTTTAAGGACCTGATCTTAACGTTTTCATGCCTGCTGTCTGAACACGTTTCTGACAAAATTTGATGCAAGACGTGAGAGAACGCACTGAAAATGAGAGTTTTTGTGAGAAAGTGAAGCCGATAAACCACGATTACTTCTGACAGAAAGAAAGAAAACTGCCAGAGGGATGTACTATAAGCCATTTTGTTCAAAATGCCTGTTTGTATGAGTGAAGACAGAAGGTCCAGAAATTCTTTCCTATTTTGAAAATATGTATACTCTAACTTGTATTGTGTATTTTGAACAGTAAATTCACTCTAAAGTACAGTTTATATGAATTAATTTACAGAAAAATAAATGCTTTATTAAAGCTATTATATTATAGCTTAAAACTATTAAACTGAACTGGATTCTGGAGTTTGCTTCATTTGTACGGGTGTGGAAGTGCATCCGCATTCTGGCTCTGACCAAACAGGTGGACTACTCCGTGCTCCACTTTAGAAGATTTGTCTGAGATACAGTCAGAAATGCTGGCGGATTGTCAGCGGATCAAATACAGCACGTGAATGTTGCAGTCTCTCGCTCGTCTTGGTCTTTTTTAGCACCGCTGCGTCGGCTTTTGTTCATACCGGGCAGCTTTTTGTGCAAAAGCAGTTATGTTTGAATACCAAGTGAAAGAGAGCCCAGAGCGCCAAAAATTTGTTGTAGCTGCATGTTTGTTATTTGTTTTTGTTGTTGGCTGAACGGTATGGATTCCCATTTTCGGTCCTGGCCAATTGACTTTTCTTCAACATTCTGTTTTTTCTTTCTTTCTTTTTTTTTTTTTGTCTTCAATTCCTAGTAGGTGTTTGTTTGGGGCACGATCCCTCCAAACAAGCATCTGTTGTAACTGCTTGACCTTTTCTCTGCGACTTAGACCACTTTTAAAAGTGCAGCATGAATTTTTTTGGGCATTCAACCCAGGCTCTACTCTACTGGTGTGAAAGCCGCCGGTAATCTCACCAATAAACTGAATAAATTTCCCTCTTGATGTGTGAGAGTTGGAAGCCCTGCATCAGTTTGATTTCAAGTTTTGTCCAAGCGGCTGGTGAAGCAGCTGTAATCAATCAGATGGATCGCAGAGATTAGTGGAGTTCGTGTATTTTGTATAGGATGCATTGAATGCCGAGAAACCATTTCTCTGAGGGGATCAACGAAGTAAGAAAAAAATTAACATAAAATTTACAGCAAGCTTTAAACAGTCTAACTTGTAACACTGTAGGAATTATAATGATCTAAAGCTGAATCCTGTGAACTGTTGTTCGGTACAAGTCAATGATAAAGAGACAGAGGGTGAACAATCAAAACGCCATCGCCAAAATTCTCTTAATCTATTTCAAACTGCATCTAAGTGAAGCTAAGAATGTATAGTATAAAGTACAGAACATAAATTTCGAAGATCCAATGCTTTTCTATATCAAACTGCTCAAAGCACTAAAAGTGCAATTAAACGGTCTGATCTTCATAAAAAGAGCTAAACTCACATATAAGGCAATAAATCCCCAACCTGAGCACTCAGCAAAAATCAATAACGTTAGCATCAAAACAAGCAATGCTTGGAAATTCAAAAAGCAAACATAAAATGAAGATAAAACACATATGCAAGGCACGCTAAGACATTTCACAGAGCATCATCCAGATTTTAGGAATTCCTCCATATTTGGGGCACAAATAGTTTATGCTGCAAAGTGAAAGTCGGAGTCAAAGTCACTTCACTATTAGACTACAGCAGAGTGTGTGTTAGCCTGTCAGGATGTCCGAATGCATGCATGTGTGTGTTTGTGTCTGCGTACATGCCTCCTTGTGAGATGAAGGCTTTGTGCAGACAGAAAAGAATGCTAACTCCTTTATCCAACCAATCAATAAAAAGCAAATGCAAGGGCTGAAAGAGTGGACTATTATAGACACTTTTGCAGTGTTAAAAATCAACACAATGAAGAAAAATATCATATAAATTGTGAAATCTGGCATTTAACAAAGAAATGACAATTTATTGGGGCACAAAGCTTTTCCAGCATGAGAGTTGGGGGCCTGGGGGGAGACAGTGTGGCTCCAGCTTCCATGAAACTGATTCCTAATCACTGATAAAACAGTTAACATCTGTCTTTTAAACATTATTACTTACAAAAAAAACCCCTCATCTTTTCACAAAATACTGGATCTCGAAGTAACTGAACGGCAGGAACGGAGCGTGTGCATCTCCACAAACTGAACGAGAAACACCGCTGCTTACTGTTGCTGAAATGACAACACTGATGTGGATAAATAAACAGGCTACTCCCTCATTAACCACAACCAAGGTGCCCTCAAGTAGGATTTCCAGCCCAGCGTGATAATGAAGTAGACTGTTGTTCTCTTTCTCCTCTGGTTTATCTCTGAGTACACGATCCAAATATTGACACGACGACAAGATTGAAACTCTGCAGCTTTCAGCGAGCACGACACACAGTCTTCGGCAGCACGGCGGAGAACGTCTCTCTCTCTCTCTCTCTCTCTCTCTCTCTCTCTCTGAGCTCGTCCGTCCCCACATAAAGGACAACTGAAGTGAACATCATAACAATTCAGTCCTAATGGTCTCACCCCTCCTGTGTTCATCAGTAATGTGCGAGAAAGCACTCAGTAGTTTGGCACACAAAGGGAGTAAGCGCTGAGATTACACAGAATATGACATCGACTGCTGCCATTTCACTTCATACATTTCTGAGCGCAGTCGCATTTTTCCGGCGGTAAGGGAAGCCATAAACTCCCCTGAATGATTGCATTTTTTTTCCCCTGAAATGTTTTCATTGGCTCCGTGAAAGTGTAAGAATGGACAGCAGATATAACACTTAATTTAATACCGTAAGCAGTCTTTCCAAGGGCATGAAAAAACAAATATGCACAAAAATTGCTTCTGAGCGGTGGTTTAAAAGAGACGACGCGTATTATGAAATAATTAAGTTGTTTAGCGAAGCAGTCGTTCTTCAAAGGGTGTTTCATCGCCTTGACTAAAATGTGTTTCCTGGTGTGGTTAATGTGTTTTTTCTCCTCTTTGACCATCACACTCTCCTGCCATTCCAGCAGTCTTTCAACTATTCGCAGCTGTGGAATCGCTCCTCCCGGCCGCCTGCCTCCTCGCCGCACCAAATACAAAATGTGATTTATGTGGACACGAGTCTCCACAGCCTTCTTCAGCTGCATCTGTCTCATTCTCCGCTACACACTTTTAAATATCAATTAGGGACCTTATTGAACTCGGCTTAAAGTGCAAAGAGCAATTCATCATGTAGTTCAACGCTCAAGACAAAACGCTGAAAGGCTTTTTATGAACTGTAGGTAAAGCACAGCCGGGGGAGCTCCAGTTTGGAAAAAAAAAAAAAGATTGAAAAAGAAAGTACTTCTGAACTTTTGGACCAAGCTGCGACTTTCTCCTTCTATTCGCAGCCTTCAGGAGGGACTTCGGTCCTCATTCGTCACTGAGGCCACCGGCCTCGACGAGGTTGTCTGGTTTTGATGAATGTGTGGAGAGCCTCTGTCCTCACTCCGCCATCCATCAGTTTTCTCTGGACGTACAGCATTAAAGACAGACTGCTCTTACCGGAGAGACGCGACACGACACCCATTCGGAAATTAGTGGACCTTTAAAGACTAAGATTGTTACAATACAATTACTGTTATCTCCCTCCTGTTTGGTTTGACAAAGAAAGTACATTGGCGTAAACCGACAGTTCCCAACCTTTGTATTGAGAGACCCTCATTTTTACCATTGTAAACTTGGGTGACTCTGTCTCTCTTCATGCTCTTCATAATTACACAAATAACACACTATTTGTGACATTTAAATCGATTTTTTTTGTGCTTTTTTTAGGGAAAAAAATCCACTAGTAATTTTTACCATTAACTGCATCCCCCTGTGACCACCTGTTAAACTTGGACTTGCATGTTTTATTATTATCACTTATTCTCGATTGGGCTTTGTCACTGACTCACTGTAAATAACCACATCATGAATTACATTGAGTTTTCTTATGAATGACAAAAAAGGCCATTTTTATGAGATAATATTATATCTTGACTCCCTTGACAATACATAACAATTCCAATGTATTGAAATTAACTGCATGTAATTGGAAATCCTGAAACGGGAAAAAAAACAAAACAGTTGTCATGGACACAGTTTTCAAGCAAGACCAGTCAGATGGCTTCTGCAAACAGGAACGCAGACGGCACCGCAGCTACATCTAACTGAAGTTACAGAAGGCAGGAGCATGTCACATCGATACATACATACATTATATATATGTATGTATGTATAGACATACTGAGTATGGTGGAAGTATTTTATGTTTTTGCTCCGCCTGCAGCAGCTCTAAACACAAGTCAGGTGTTGAGTGGAATTGATTATCTCAGGGAAACGTCACTCAAAAATATCTTCGAGGTTAGCGCGAGAGCTCAGATTAAAAATTTACACAGTCTGTCAGACGGTGTCCTCCAGTGGAATCTGTGCGACGGCTCAGAATCTGGTCGTTCAGGCCTGCGCAGCGCGTCTCAGACTGTGGACAGCCCTGGTCCTACGCATTTACTCTCTGTTGAAGTAGCTGAGTTTCTTACTGTAGGTGCCACACAAGACTGTATTTTAATTTTAAAAAAATGGAGCCTGGATTCGGGGCTGCGGCTGCAGCGGTTGCAAGAAATTGCAAAAGCATCAGATGCCGATCCTCCCAGGAACAAGAGGAGCACAAATGAGGAGCCTCTCATCTCCTCGCCCTCTTCCAGAGCTGCTTGGCATCCCGGCTCATGTTGCTTGCCTTTCACACCTTTGGGAAATTAATGTGCGAGCTGCAAAACTGATTTGGATTAATGCATCATAATCTATAGGCAGCAGCCACTGCAAGCCCCTAATATATTAAGGAAAAAAAAAACGTATTAGTTTTCATCAGCTTGTTGTTCTGAAACTATCGTGGTGCTTCTGTTGAAAGTTTAAGTGCATAAGCCTTCTTTTCAGTTTGACGCATCTACAATTAGCCATTACGGCTTCTTCCCTGATGAGTGCAGATGCTATCGCTCCTCCATCTCCCCAATGAGACGCTGGAATGGACCCTGTTCATCTCCCTGGCGTGACATTGAATTAACCTCTCGCACGCCGGGGGTCCGCGTGGCGATAAGCTGAGCATTACCGCTGACGCTCTTCCTCTTTTCTGATGCCCCTATCTCAGTCTATCTCCCCCCTCGTCTCGCCCGACCCATCCCTCTTTCTTTCCAGTTCAATTAACAGTAATGGAGTTTGGCTGCATTGTCTCCCGTCCCAGGAGCCTGACAGCCCATCGCCTCCTAACGTCAGACGGCGCCACAATTACGTTACAGTCCGGCGGTAGCCGAGTGGCCTGTGTCAAGGTGATACCGTGTGAGAAAACACCTCCGTGTTCCCGCTGACCTCCAGCCGGTGCGAGAGGGGCTCGGCGCCCGACGCCGTCTCTGGAATCAACGCCGGTGCCTTCAGGCAGAACCAAGGTCCACGCACACAAGTTTAGGTGATCGCTTTCATGGGGGAGAGCAGACGGAGCCACGGGAGGAAGAAAGTGGCTCAGGTGAGTCTGAAAGAGCAGGTCTTCTTTTAAGAGAATAGAGACATCATGCACCACTCTTAACCTTGAGACGTTACCTGGGGCCAGTATATTTGAGTTAACATTTCCTGTCATAATTCAGCTGCGAACAAAAAGAAAAAAAAAAACAAAACAAAACAAAAAAGAGAAGAGCTCAGTGTTGGTATCTCTGTAGGCATACGTGCACTGAGAGCTAATCTGAGCCTGAGGAAAATGTTCACTCCTTTTGTGTTTCCTATTCCTTCTCACTGTGAGAGGACGAGCCTCTCCTGGCTCATCTGCACTGTGACTGGATTGAGTCACTGCTGGCTCTTCTGAAGGCTTATTAAGTGTTATTGTCTTGATAGCGTTGTAGGTGTCTGTTTCCCCTCCCAGTTCAGCTTTATTATTAGCTGCGTTCTGGTAACTTTTGTCACCAGTAATGAATCATAATTGTATTATTACAGAATAAATAATGTACATGTGCTAATGAGGAATAGTAGTTATCACAGTGAGTGGTTTTATTTATCGCAGTTAAGGTTAAACGGAAGCGAACTAACGCCAATTTTGTATAGATTCACCAGCATAAGTCTCACACATGAACACACACATTTCATTTGGGAGATGCTTTGAATCTTTTATGCGTGGCTTTGTCACAGTATTCAATAATAACAATAAAGAATGTTGTTATCTTTGGATCCCAACAACTATAATTATTCCAGTCTGTCTGCAACGGAAAAAAAAACAACAACTATTGATTAGATATTACTGCAAGTCTGCATAGATGTCAAAGCATCAACTTTTTTTTGTCTAATTTGTGATTGTTGATTGATGATTTAATCTATGAAAAAAAACCCTTTAATTTCAGTGTGTTTTTGTATGACAAAAAGGTTAATTTGGACCAGCCATTACTGCTTCTGTGTGAAGTTTGAAACAAGCCAGAAGCCAAAAACTTTTTCCTTTTTGTCTTGAGAATTTTATAATCAATAACACATTTTTACTGTCTCTTACTGTCTTTCCGTCTTTTGTAAAATATAACAAAAACAAAAAAAACACCATGGCTGTTTTTTTTTTTTTATGACCCCCTTTCAAAATTGTTGTATGACGGCTTCAACAACAACAACAACAAACCCCGAGTGACGGCAAGTACAGCAAACAGCCGGATGGCCTGAGCGCGCTCACAACTTTTCCACCCGCCAGAGTGTGTGATGGATACACACACACACGTACAGATAAACACACCACCATGAAAGGCTCCCGCAGAAAAAAGGCGCACCAGGAAGCCAGATGCAGAGCCGGTGTCTTACTGATTACAAACAATGTGAGACGTCTCAAGGCTGCGATCCTGCTCCTCTCAGCAGGGTAAATATTGTAATGTTGCTCTCGCTGTCTTTATTGCATGCTGTCTTTTCCCGCACGGTGTTTGCCTTTCTCGCTGCGCCTCACCCGCCATTTAAACACACGTCTAAAAAGTTCATCTCCAGTTGGTCTTTACCTTCGCTGCCCTTTTGACAGGCGCTAATTACTCAAGACCTGCCGCGGGCGGCTCTGGCAGCGGCCATTCAAGTCTCTACTCTCCTGTATGTTAACCAGCACCGATCTAAAGGAAGAGCAAGCTCAAAAAGAAAATTCCAGAGATTCATGCTGGTCATTTCTCCGCCATTTACAAAATAATGTTGCAGCTTGAGTTTCGAATAAAGAAGTCCAAGAACGTAGAAACTCAAATACTGCTTCATGCAGTCATCAATCATCCTTCGAGGTGCTAAAAATAAAGATTTCAGCACTACGTTGGAATAAAACATGAATGCACTCCAAGGAATCCATATCCATTATCAAGGCATGCATGCTTTTCATTGGCAGTACGGTATGACTGAAGTCGTATTGATTTTCATGCCTTTTCCCAGCATTGAATGTGGTGTAAAAGCTTGTCTTCTCTTGTGCTGCATTCAAGTTGGGTGTGATCAATCACACGTGACCTCAGTCAATCTTTACAGAGCATTATACCACCAGTAAACCGTGTAATCTGCAATTTTTGTTAGACTTGGATAAAGTTATTTATCAAATGATGTTTAATCATTGTGAACTATTTTAAAGCCTTGAGCATCTGTATTTCTGCAATAGTACTTTTTCTTATATTATGTATACATCATAAATAGGTGGCTGTCAAACTGATGGATGATCATGAAAAATATGTTAGAGCTCCATTAATACATTAATAACTTAATTTCTTCATCTTGATAAATCACACACCTTTCTTGTCTTTTACTATTGGGTCAGTTACTGAGTAAAGGATCACGCTTACTCGTGTTTTTTTTATACAGTAGCTGTTACTGCGATAAAAAGTGAAGCAATCCCGTGGAAGAGTAACTCTTGGCTGACCTATATTTGTCTTCCTGAATAAAGCCGTTCGTAACATTGTGATCATAGACAGTTGCAGCGTTGCAGTGACATGTTGGCTGCGTACGTCACTCTAAAGACGGGATTTATGCGATTCAGCGCTAACGTCACGGTGGGACATCTCTCATATTGTTGTCTCGGATCGGTTTAAGAGGGAAACAGTTGGTTTAATCAGCAGAACAGAGAAACGGCAGCTCCGACTGTTTTTACGTGGAAAAAAAGTGCAAAGGTCACGGAAATGTTTGGAATTGTAAGTGATAATTTTGTTGTGCAATGCTATCAAACATAGGGGGATTACAGTTTAAGATCTTAATAATTTCTTTACAGCTTATTGCTGGTTAATCATCGTCTTGAGCAAAATATTCAGCTTTGTTTGTCCGTAAAATTAATTTGTTCAAATGATGTAAAGTTACATGAGGTCTAATCATCATACAGAGTTCTCTACTCTCACACACGTACACACCAGCGCCCTTTCACATCGGGCTGTGGTGGAAGGTGAAATTGGGTTGTATAGCAGTGCGAAACATGTTGAAAATGCATCAAAAATCAATACGACACAGTCTGAAGCTGTCCGAAATGATTTTTCAAAAAAAAAAATGAAACATGTTTGATTTTTGATCAATGGGATTTCATCCAAAAACACATTTTTTTATGAGATAAATCTAAATTGTGGCGGCGAATCACAGACCTCAGCGGACTCAGTACATCAGCGTGAAAGGGCCCATGGAGGGGTAACCCATCACTTTTGTCCATCGTCCACCAGTGGATGAAACATTTAAAGGTGCCATATTCTCTCCTTCTTTCTTCTCATCTAGTTTGACAGATGTTTTATCCGATTGTGTCCTTTGCTTTGTGAATAAGATTACGTTGACAAAATCGCAGAGGAGTCTATTAAAGAAACCTTTGAATGTTTTTCCAGGAGCTGGTTGTCCTGCTTTCAAACTCATCTGAAAGCTGATTTCATTTTTTAAAATTGGTAATCCTGCATGGTCAGAATTGAGATGTAACATGTTCCAGTGCTAGGTTAAGTCTTTCTTTCTTTCTTTAACGCATGCAGCGCACACAAATACGTGGAACAGGTACTTGAACAACTTTTTTTTTTTTGTTTGTTTAACCGAATCACACCAAAAAGCCACAAAATCAGATTTTTAGAAGATGAAGCTTATATATGATTGTTGTGGTAATATGGCAGCAATCTTAACAGGTAGATGTTTTGAACAACACCAGATAATTACTCATTCTGAGGCCTACCCTGTTTTTCCCTGCCATGCGGCTCAGGCATGCTCGGCCACTCACACAGCGTCCAGCCCTCCTCATCCCCTCGCTGTCATCTCGGTAAAAGTGTGCAGGTTTTAATTGGTGAACCGCAGCACTCGGGGTATCAGTGCGTCTACTCATTAGCCAGCGAGCTGCGGACATCAGCGGCTTCAGCGGCTCATCCCTAAATTGGAATGATGGTCATCCAGCCTTTCTGAGTCATTTTCTTTGTCACTAACAACAGTTACAGTCGCTCGTCTGTAACCATCTGCCACAGCCGCACAGCGCTCGTCTTCTTTGTTTTTGACACTAAAAAGGTTTTTCTTTGGAGTGATCTCCAAGCAGTAAGTAACCAGCTTGTCAGATCCCATCGTGAGCGTTTGATTTGAGCCGCATTGACCCCGATTGCGGCGGGCGGGCGAAGCGGCTCCGTGCGGCGGAAGAGGACGCATCTCTCTGTTCTCAGCCAAAAACCGCAGTCTGGTCTCCTCCACCGGGTCTTTGAATATGAGCGTGTCAATACAGCCATTGCGCACGACTGCATATTCCCCTTCTGGCATGATTCCTCCCTGACTGAATCGATTCAGGCTCTGTTTATCTCATTAGCTTGTAGCGTGTAATCAATCACACAAGGGCATTTGTTTCGGGCCTCCAACCCACTGCATATTATAACTCAACTCCTCTCCTCGCTGTGAACGTTGCTCTGTCTACAGTTATGTTTAGCAGCGGTGCCGCGCCGAACCGCGTGTGGCTGAGCGCAGCCTTTCGGCATCCAGTCAAATAGTTCTCTTTCAATATCCCTAAGTGATCGGTGTGTGTGTGTGTGTGTGTGTGTGTGTGTGTGTGTGTGTGTGTGTGTGTGTATGTGTGTGTGTGTGTGTGCAGGCAGAGGACAAACAACAAACGACACACGCAGACAAAAAAACACACACCACAGCATCCAGTATCACAACTACAAAGAATTTAGATATCAGCTCTCTCCAACTCTCACAGGGATTAAAAAGGTGCTTCCTTTGTTTCTTGTTCTTTCAAGTTTTCCGACGCTTGAGCTCATATTTGTGTTCCATACAATTGGCAACATAATATGACACAATTTGTACTGAAAGTATGAGTATTGCTTTGAAAATCAAAGTAAAGTTGAAACTGTCTTTCTTCTGTGTTTGGCGACATTGGTGAGGATAATTATTAAGTATTACATTACTGTCATCCAATTAATATCTATACCAGTAGTATTTATTTATATAGTGAGAACATCTGTATCTATTGTGTATTGTTCATTAGCTTACCGTAGATTCAAGAGACTTGTGTCTCATTACTGTTCTCGTTTAATATCTTGGACCTCAAATATTCAAATTATAGAGCATCTTCCTCCCACTGGTTGCTCCGGCTTCAGCAGACTTTGATGGCTGAATCGAACGTCGGAGTGATTAGATCAGGTATCTTAACAAAGAAAGACATTAAAAACAGAGAAGCTGTTTTGCAAAGCAGCCACTTGTGAAGTAATTCACTTGTATTTTTAACCAAAGTACCTTTTAACTGTAATCATCTAGTGATCCCCAGTGCCTTTCATAATGCCCCTCACAGGCGTGAGTAATGCCGTGCACATGTGGGACAATGTGAGTGTTCCAGACATCACCGAGTCCTGTCTGGTGGCAGCTGGGCTCCGCCCATCAGGCCAGGGATCGGACTCTGCTCACAGCCACTTTGATCGATGAGTCACCCGATCACACGTGCCTCATCCAACCAACACAAACAATTATTCCATCCTCCAAGATGACGTTTAATGAAACTGCTGCCAGCCTAGCAGTATGGCTCACAGAAACAAATTCCATCAAGTGTGTGTCAGCATACTTTCGCGCGGTTCTTTCTGTACTTTATAAAGACAAAGCTGGGTTAAACAAGACATTCCTTTGAGCATCTCATGGGAGCAAAATAGAGCAAAATCTCATTGAAATCCTCTCAAACTTTGCGGAGACAGTGCAGTGGGTCCCAGTGCGCGCTGCTCTGTTGATCTGTTAAAAGCAAAACCGGACAAAGTTGTTCAAAACTCACCTACCCCACGGAGAAATTACTGTTCTTGAAAAGCTGCGTGACAGCAGCTGCGTCTGCGTTTTGACCTGTAATCTTGTGAGTCTCGATCACAGAACGAGGTGGTTGTTATCTTTAAGCCTTTTTTCCAGATTCCCTTAGTTACCTTTGGCTCAAGCTGTCACGTTATAAATTAAACTAAACATATTCGCTTCATAAACGTGCTGTAAATCAACATCACCGATGTGCAGCTCCTTTCAGCACGAGGATGATTTGAGACGGGATCCTCCCTTTAAATTGCATATTGTGCATTTAAACGCTTGCCTTACAGTAAAATAAACATCAAGGGCATGTTGCTCGGGATGCATGAATGCCCACACTGACACAAGGCGCAGATTTTACACTTTGAATGCACACGTTATTGCTCAGCTTCTGCTCTAATAAATTTGCAGATATGTTTGAAGTGAGGATATTCAGAGCGATCATATCTTCAGTCAGATGGTGCGAACGGGCTCAGTGGCTGCGGCCCCGAAGGCTTCACGCCGGACCCCTCAGGACTGCATATTTAAACTGCATAAAGCCGCTGGTTAGCATTAAGCACAGACGAAAGGGAGTGGGCATCTGTCAGCATTTCCCTTGGAGTGAAGTACGAGCCTTAAAAAGTAATTGGAGTTAAAGAGCACCTTTTCCATAACATGGCGGTATTTCTTTGCATAAAGAGGCATCGCTTATGAAACGATTATAAAGATGATTTTGAGCATGAGCGGTTTAAGCTCTTTATTTTGTATTGCTATTTTACAGTTTGTTCACGGTAATTAATTCTTATAGGGGAGCTTAGCAAATTAATGCTGGTGCAGGGCAGGTCAGATCTGCTGCTCACTGCTCTTATTAAACTATTAATTAAACCCCGAAAGCAGAAAGGCGATAAGTGTGCATGGTGGATGCTCTGGCGGGTCACCTTGCACGTTAAAACTTTTGACTTTAAATTGATTGAAAAAAATCAGCTGGATTTTTTTTTCTCAAAAATGTTGGAGAGTTAACCCAGCCCCCACTGGAACCAGTAATTTATGGTTGAATCCTGGACATATCAATCTTTTTTTAGTTCAAATATATCATTGCTAACAGCTGTGGGCAATCACAGTCAATACAAAACATATCTATCATAATGAAATCATGTTTTTTTTTGTCACATTATTCATTGTGATTTCTTGGAAAATCAATTTAAAAAACAATGTACAGGAAAATGTCAGCGCCCGACTGCTAGATTTCTTCTGCTGCCGGCGTTGCTATATTACTCCCAAGGCTCTCAGGCAGGCCCCGAAGGAGAGGCCCACCCCACGGTTAAAGGGCTGCCACTCTCACGCACGCACAAGTGACTGGTTTAAACCGGGTTTTTAAAAGATACATCGGCGGCAGCCTCTCAGGAACGATCCGCCGAGGGCAACAAGGACACCTCGCATTCATCGCCAGATACGTGCCGATATGATTCAGAGACGTGTGAGCGAGGTGTAATTGGCACCTACTGCACACAAAACGCCATGCAAACAATGACAACAGCAGTAACAGCGGGTTAGAGAAGGCCTGTCATCTCTCGTTCCTCTGGATTCTGACGGCTCTGAATCACTTTCTCGCCACATGAAGGAAAAAAAAAACCCTCTTCCTTATGCTTCTGTTGCTAAGACGTCCTAAAGTGTTTACATTTCCGCGCTATTTATTTTTATAATTTCCCACCTTGATGGACCTTGCATGTGCAGCAACAGTAAACATTTACCTTGTACATCAGTGAAATGCAGTATTTTCCAACTGTCAGAGCAGCTGCAGACGCTGCCCACATCCCCTCCACGCAGCCCTCTCTGTGCCAATCCCATTTCATACTGTGTGACAGACATGATGGCATCATGGCAGAGAATGAGTTCAGCCCTTTCAGCATTGATGGTTCATTTTATTTTCTTAATTCTACTTTATTTCTTTTTTAATGCCATTGATTCAAACAGTGTTTCCGAGGCATAGATTAGTGAATCAGATTGGTCTCAGATCGAGCAAATCGTTAGATGAATGAAAGCTATAATGTGCCATCCTTGGCGTTTGCTTGCAGAGGTCTGAATGCAATCAGACTACAATGCAGAGACAGAATGTGATTTACTCATTAGATCATGGACGGTAATGTGCTTTTGATTTACACAGATGAGTGTTTCTGCTGATAGTACTGTAGTTTTTTTTCCCCAATTTAACAGAATTAGATCAAATATGTTTTTACAGAAGATGATCTCCATCACTCCTGCCTTGTTCTCCCAACTTGCAGACTTCATCGTACCAAAGACCAGAGCTTTTCAGATGCTATCATTCAAGCGCTCTCATTCAGCCTTGACGATTAATTAAATCTCAAACTCACAACTGTAACTGAATCTGCTGACAAAGTTTCACATCTGGCAGCGTCACTCACGCGACAAATGAATCCTCCACAGGAACTGAGAGCCTGGATTATTTTGTATTCAAGTACAACTACTGTTAAAGTGGGTAAATTCTACTCACTTTCAAGTGTGAGATCTGATGTTGATGGGAAACTACCAAGTACAAGTGTTAGTTACTTTTTAACTGCATACAACTGCAATCAAAATTTTTATTTCATATTCTGATGTTGCTCCAAAAAAACACCAAACAAAAAGCTTAAATATTAGTTCAAATTACAGACATGCTGAACACCAACAATTTAGAAATGGCAAAAAGGGCCACATGGTTTACAGTGGACTTCTGTTTGAGTAAAAAAAAAGAAAGAAGAAGAAGCAAATATTACTTTAAGCTAACTTAGTAACAACAGTAATTAAATAATTAATAAAAGAAAAACAGTAATTTCTGAAGCCTGCACAGGAATTCCTGTTGTTTGTGTCTACAAATGGTAAATAAAACCTCAAATCTTGAATCCTAAAAGAGTAGCAACATAATATGAACAATAATAATTAACATTAAAAACAATAACAAGAGCAACAATAATATTAAAGCAAGATATTAACGGTGGCAATATGTTCACCTGCCCCTAAAAAAAAGTGTCATTTGAGCTTCCTGTTTCAGCCTTTAATCGAACATATCCCAGCCAGCACTGACGGCATGCCATGAAAAGAAAAAAGAAAATCATAATAAGTCTCTATTAAATGGTGTGACAGTTCCATGCTGCTGTATGGATCCGACAAGCGAGGCAACAACGGCCAACTGCCAAAAGTCGGTAATGTAATTACACCCTTCAGAAAAAGCTGGCAGGAGAGTCGTCCGAAAGCAGATATCGGAGCGACCGGAGACGACCTGCAGAGAGATGCTGATGTTGGCGTCACTTTGTTCCCAACGTGCTGCAGCGACCTTATCTCACACTGCAGGATCAAGGTCACTGACACGCAGGGAAAAAACAATCAAAACGTCAGCAGACGAGGGCTTCGCTTGAGTTAGAGGTGATAATACTAAACAGGTTGGAAAGATGGATGCTTTCATTATGTGACAGGGTTTCAAGTGGAGTATTTAATGAGGTTAAATTAAAAGAGCAAACAAATATCTGTCTCTCCACTGCTGTTATTGCTTTGACCAATCCATTGTGTCAATCAGAGTATGGATTATTAGCTGCTTTTGAAGTTTTTAAGCGATAAATGCCACTCTTGTAGTGTTTTATTGCTGCCATGAAGGACATTAACAATGCTTAAAGCAAGACAGAAATACACTATGAATCTATCCACTGCTCCAGGGTTTGATTTTTATAGCAAGCAAAGTCAAATAAATGTACATGTGTGATTATCTTTTTTTTTCATAAATCACTGTCATTGAGATAATCGTCCCGCACCATCAAGGGGCGATCTGATCCCCATCTAGAGGTGCACCAACACTTATTCTCTCCAAAGCTGAGGGATTTTCAACAAAGCCCGTTGGATTTTCTCAAGAGGGTAATTGAGAGAACTTGTTTGTGCTCCAAATCCAGGGCTGTTTTTTTTTTTTTTCTTTCTTTCAGGGCCCCTGTCTGGCCATCAGTCGTTGCCTAATCAGTATGTAATTACAGTGGCAACCCGTGCAAGGAGCTGCTGATGCCGATCAGACAAAAGCTGCACAAAAGCTTTAGAAAACTGGCAGACAAATCTATTCATATTTGGTATTGTTAGCCGTGAATAGACTCCTGCTTTAATAACGTTAATAATGTTGATTATTGGGTTAGAAGAGAGAGAATAGATTGGAGACCTTCTTCACATAAATTACACAATGGATTTCATTGTAGAAGCTGAATGAAAGTGAGAACGACTTTGTCCTTATGTGGCTTTCTCTGATATGACCTTCACATCCCAGCAGCGTACTGTTTTTAACCACCGCAGACTCCGCCACGCCGCTGTCCGGTCGTATTATCGTTGTGTGGACATGGCGGTGAGACGGGAGGGCCTTCTGTCATCATGGAAATTGATCACCTCAGCTTCCTGTTGGGGAAGACGTACACCGCGGCTCCTACAGCTTCACAGCCGGCTCCGAGCAGCAGCTCCTCCCTGGAGACGGAGCGCTCAGCCAGAGACTCGAGCTGTGCCACGCCGACTTCAGATCACGCCTGTTTTTTGCCATGAAGGACAGAATGAGGTTCTTTCTGCTCATTCTCTCGTGTGACGCCGTTCTTATATTGGGAGGAAATCTGGAGAAAGGCGAGGAAATGAAGAGAGAGAGAGAAAAAAAACAGCTTTCCCTTTTATCCCCGGTCACTCTGTGAGGCAGAATGTGGGTTGACAGTGGGGGGAGGTGAAGCTCGGGGGCTGGGTCAGGACTGCTCTGCATTTTGTTTAGATGCTATAGATGGTGTGCGCCTTTGTGTGTGAGTGTCTACATATACAGTACAATCTGCGACGACACATACATGCCTGAGGTTCATCTCTTAATCTCCAGCAGACTCGACGAATGTGAGCACGACTGATACCGGACTGCCAGCTGCCTCTAATACCCTCTTTTTCTACTGTCCTCGGGGAACAAAGGGTAACCACTCATAACATAATGAGATTATAGCGAAAAAATATTCATTAATAAAAAGGATAAAGTTATTTGATAAACCAGTAAACACTATTACAAGCCTCAGCAGAAACGCTTGTAAAACAGAAGAAGATGCTGTTCAGTGATCAGAACGACTTAACATTGCAGGCTAATAAAACATTTGTTTTGTGGATTTTTTAGTTGTTGTATCAATAATACTCCCTAATAAGTTATCTACTTTTAGAAAGTAAATTAACTTTTTCTTTCTTTCAGTTTCAAATTTGTTAGGAACATGCATTTCTAGCATGAGTGCCAATACTGAATACGTGAATTATAGCCTCGTACCGACTGAAAACAACAATGGAGTAGGACTGAAGGGGACAGTGATGGTGTTGAGGTTAAGGAAGCATCCTTATGAGTTTGCTGGTTTTAATCGTACTGTGGCTCTTAGAGCAAGGCCCTTTAACCAAATCAAAATCATCACCGGCGACAATCCCAAAACAGTGCAGCCAGGAAACACAAGCAAAAAGCCTCGTTGTTACATTACAATATACCTTTTTTTTTAAATCTACCAGAAATACATTTCTCGACTCGTTGTTCTGAGGGTATTTCAGCAGATGCATATGTTTTTAACCGAAGCAGGAACTCGCAGGATATCATTTTTAGAAAAAAATTCCTTCCCAAGAACAAAACATGAATGTTACTGAAGCTATTTTAATCACTGCAGTGGGCCCTTGTTGCATGAAAAATCACACATTAGCATTCATTTGACAGAGGTAATACATTATATACTGTGAGGAAAGTCAACATCCACTGACTGAGATTATTTATAACTGAAAGCAAAAAGTAAATCCGAACCCAGGGATCTGTGCCTTGGATGAAGAGTAATGTGACATTTGACAGGTGTCCTTGTTTTGTTGCTTTTTGTTGGGGTGGGATAGGATTTGGCTTTCTTCCGACTCCACTGTGATTTCCAGCATGAGATTTTTCTTCTCTTATAATTTGCCCATGAAATAAAGAAAAGCTCACTGTGTTACAAAAGCATCCTTCAAATTCTGATTGAAAAAGTCGAACAAGAATAGACAGAATCGTTTAAGAGACGAAGCACAACCCCCAAAAAATATGACACTGAAAAGTCCACTTCAAGCACTCTCCTCCCTGGACTTCAGTGCGCTTGATTAGAGGCCCCATTGTTTCATTTCATCCAAGACAGCGTCCCTCTCTCTTATAATCCTCGCTTTTCAGACCCTGTTTCCCGTTTAAGTGAGTGGTGGTGTCCCGGACGATGATTGCGCCTGGCAACCTTGCAGAAATTGCTGAAACAAGCCAGGATGAATTCAACGGCTCCTACAGTCTGGAGGAGTCGAGCATCTAATTATTTGGTGTTGCTGGTCACTCCAAGCTGCTCTGATGTACCTCGGGCAAACAACTGCTGTCCCTGGAGGGAGGAAAGCTGCTGGAGGGAAGGCAGAGAGCCTCTGCCAGCACGAGTCTGTGGAGCGCAGTTTATTCTAATTCCTCTGCAGGACATTAATGAGCCAGGATAGTGGCTGTCTTAATGGGCAGCCAGACAGATTTTAAGTGCCCCATGGAGTGTAATCCAGTGAGGTACAACTGTGCTGCTGCAAGGCCCAACAGATTGTTTTTGGTCGTCATTTTGCTTTAACTTTGCTTCTGAGCGATTCATTAAAAAGGGCACAGGCGCAGTGCGGTTAAAGCCCCGGCCTTTGGGAGCGCCGCTGGCCATAGTCAAACCATGTCATCATATATTTTCATTCTGTTTAAACTTTAGCTCCCGACACTGCTAACTAGAGCAGAGTACCATATTTGGTTCTCTTCTCTTTGACTCATAGTATCAAAACAAAATCAAATAATTGCAAAAAAAAAAAAAATTGAGATTTTTTTGTTTCAACATCACATGATGAATCGTCTGGCTCAATAATTAATGCAATAATTTATAAATACAAGATGTGGTTTGAGTGAAAATTATTCAGTATTATTATTTGAGTTCGTATTTTTCAGCAGAACTACTTAGACTTTCATTGTTCATTCATTACTTTGGGTTCGAGCATTTGGAATTCAGGGTCTTTTCTGGGCACAGCCAGTTTGCGCCTCTTCATGCATTAATAACAATACCAGTTCCATAGTTTTACTTTCTACACTTTTTCTAAGTACAAAAGCACAAGTGTTATCAGGTACGTATAATTTCACAAGATAGTTAAATATAATCTTTTCTCCTGTGAAGCTGTGAAGTCTTGGCTCCACACTGCTGACAGATCCTCAATGTAGCTTCAAAAAGATCCTGCAGCCTCACAGTAGGAAGCTGTCAGTTTTTTGTATCATTTGATTTTTGAAGTTACAATTTTTTCCAAGGTAAGGTTTCAAAGCATGAGCCTCTATTTGTATGAACCTAAGTGCACACAACTCAACATGCGGCCTGTAGCCTCTCCATTGTGCGTTATGAGGTCCATGTTTTATTCTCTGGTCTGCTGCTATCCCCCTCCGTTGCCTAAGGCTGGACAGCTCCGCTACTGAATCTGCACAGAGGCTTGGTTACCTTCAAAGGGAAACCTACAGCACACACATCAAACATAAAAGAGCTTCACCCGATGGAGCCGGGGTTAAAAAAACGTGTAGCTCTGGAGGCAGGTGGCTGTGCGCACGCCCACACGTTGGCCCGCATGTTTCTGAATCTCTGCAGACTTGTCAAAAGCTTTCAAAACATTTATGGAAAGACTCATCTCTCCAACATGGCAGGCTTCATACCTATTATTACGAGGTGCAAGGATGTGTGAAAATTAGCTACTGAAGGCGAAAGCGCCACTACGCATATAAAAAGGTCGACACCTGCACATCCACTGGATTGTTTCTACTCCTATACAGATATGTCGCATGCTATTACAACATTCTGACTTAATTCAGTGTGAATGTAGACAGATAACACTGATGAAATAACCTCTGCTAAAGATCCAGAAGCTGCATGGCTAGACACATTTCTTTAGAATGAAAGCATGTAGCGGGATTTTAATGGCGCTCATGTCCTCTTTCATAGTGAAAATACTGGAGCATCAGCAATTAGAATAATATTATTACTTAGCAGGAGATGAAGTACGCGGAGCCTATGCTCAGTATCGTGCACAGGAGCATGACAGTGACCGACCAACTTTAATTACACTTAGCTGTCTGTGAGGCAAGTTGCACAGCCAGAGAGATCAATTCCAGCCCTCTGATAAATAAATAATTGGCAGAAATGGCATCACAGACACCAGAGGACTACATCCCTCAATTCCTGCCTGATTTTTATCCAATAACGCCACTCAATATCATGTTGTAATGGCTATAAAAAGAGACTGGGGTGGCAGTAACAATTGTATGTCTGTGTCTAAGTACCAAAGTGCCTGATAATGACTTCTTTTAACTGTACTTTGGTTAAAAAACAAAGAAAATTTGTGGGTATTTATTTACAGTCTACAACTATCCATTTGCTCATAAGTTATTGTTTCTTTCCCCTCATATTTTTCTACTCAAGCAACATGCTAGACTGAGTTTCCTCTGATGGCATCTACATGATCAGATAAATAATAATAAAAAAAAAAAACTCACACCAATATAGTTAGTTAAACAACTAATCCCAGTTGAAATGTCTCAAAAAATTTTAAAAGAAAAAACACAGAAACACAGCAGGACAAAATTGAAAATATATCTAATACTGTTTATATCTATTATTCCACATATATTGCGTAGAAGCTGAAATGCAGCTGTACTGTGTGGGTCTTTCTGGCCCCTCAGCGTTCTGTATATTGTATTAGCCAAAAAAACAGGGCAACCTTGTGAGCAGAATGAAACGACATCCGCTTCGATGAATGAGATCTGGATGCTATTCGCTGACACTGCTCGAGCGAGCAGGAACTAAATATACACATGGTCAGAGAGTGCAAAGCTATAGAAGCATGTTAACACCCATGTGAGAAACAGCTGGGAACACAGACAGTTTAAATGGGCGAGAAGGGGGTGGGGGGGCATCATAGTACAGTCCTGTAAACAAGCATGCAGCGTCACTGTCAAAAACAGGTGGGTCTGGCAGGTCACATGAAGGAAGCTTGATAATTGGAGCAAAATCACAAGGCGATTCGTTCATTCACTTCAACATGAAATCATTTTGCGATTATTAGTAATCTAAAAGTGAAGGGACTGCAAATTGTCTGTTTTAATTCGTAGCTGTTTTCTGTAGCTCATATGTTTTTAAAGAAAATCTGGGCTTGATAGAAAACATATTCCTCCTAATTTGCCAGACGTTGTGATGGATGTCTGCCTGCTGTGACCGGACCACTCAGAAGTTTGTGTCCGCTTGATGAGTCTTGACACATTAGTAAGTTCTTTGGACCGCAGCCCAGATCTTCAGCCCTGCACTCACACTCTGCAAGGATTTCCTCCAAGACCACAGAGTATCCTCTCCCAACCTGCAACATTAACCACCAAACCCTATTTTATTGATACCCGAGCACACATTACACACTCACGTCTGGATGGCTGCCTGTCTTTCTTGCATCACTGTGTGAAAAGAACATTCTGTGTGTGTGTGTGTGTGTGTGTGTGTGTGTGTGTGTGTGTGTGTGTGTGTGTGTGTGTGTGTGTGTGTGTGTGTGTGTGTTTTCTTTTTCTTTCTTAGTCATGTCGCACACACCCAACTGATTGCAAGCAGCAGAATATGTTGCTCTTGACAGACTACAAATTTTTGAAAATAGGCATGTTTGTCTGTGCACCTGCTCTGGCCAACAGGGCAACAACTCCCACTCCGTGTTCTCTCCGAGGGTCTCCGAGGTGAGTGTCAAAAATGAGAACTTACAGCCCACTTAACTTCAGCTCAGGCTTCCCTTTTCTCAAGCCAGCGCTCCCCTTTTTGCTCACTCTTGTGGACAAGTTGTTATTTCTCTGTCTGGGAGGTAGTGTACGGCTCCCCAGGGTCACAAGTGAAAGCGCTCAGACTTTGCTTGAGAAAACACGTGCCGCGTTCTGCTCCTGCCGTCAACCCCTTCTCTGCGAAGCCCTTTCGTGTTTGAATTTTTTCGTGGCATTAATTCCATTGTGCTCCAAAAGGCTTCCGATTCATATTTAACGTAGGGGGAAAAAAAAGAAGAATTTGATTTGCATTCATCAGCTCGGCTGACTGGATGTAAATTTCATCTGGAAGCGTGTGAGACGGCAGCTCTGTCGGTCACTTAAAGAGTAAATCCCTCCTGCTATCTCAGCACCCAAATGCTCATCACGGGGATTATCGGCGTTTCTTTTCATCGTGCCGACACTGACTCTTCCTCCAGCTCCGGCTCGCGTTGCCTCTCTGCGGCATGCAACATGCATAGATTTCAGCCCTCACTTCCATCGTGCCGCTTTTCACAGCGACCCAGGCACAAAGATGGCAATCTCCCTACTGCTGTTCCAGACCTGATCAGCATGGAAATTGCTCCATCTGTGTAAAGCTTCTGTTCATGCTTTCAAGTGCCTTTCAGATGTATATCTGACCATGCTGACCAATCAGGCACAAAGAAGAAGAAGGAAAAAAGAGAAACAACAAAAAGCACAAGAACATAATGTGATATCATTATTTTTACCTCATTCAGAGACTTCAGTGTGAGACTGCTATTCCCAGCCCATGCGGTAGAAGGACTCCCATTCATTCTAGAAATCCTGTTTTTGTCCCTGCTGTGTGCTGTACCCCCCTTCCTCTTCCTTGTCCCTTGTCGAAAGAGAGGCAGCATTCAAAGCATCCCTTTCTCTTATTCTGCAGTGCCAGCTGAAACCCGCCTTCATGCCTTGGATGATGGAGATAAAAAAAGGAGGGAATATAAAGCAAAGAGAGGACTCAAGCTCCCAGGATGTGTGTTCCTCCCTTCCCTCTCTCCTCTTCTTGAGCTCACACTCTCTGGAACGAGTGGGGGAGACGTCAGAGTGGCACCGATGTCTGTGTTTTTTGCTCTGTGGCTCCTCACCTCCTCTGTTCCTCTGCTCTCCCTCCCACCCCTTGTCCTCTCTGCCTCTCCCGGTGTCTGTCCTGCCCCTCTCTGTTCCTCCCCGTCGGCAGCTCGTCAGCTCGCGCCGAGGCAGAGCCGCTCTGTCGTGACGGGTGTGATGGCTCTACGCGTGCAGAGGCATCTGTGAATGTGCTTATGCTGGGGGACTAAAGTAGCCTCTTAGCCGGGATTGAGACCACCCTCCCCTCCTCCCTTTCAGAGATGGGCTTTCTAATGGCATGTACCATTAAAGCTCGGAGCAGGGTGGGCTGCAGCACTGAGAGAAAGGGAGGGGGTGGAGAGAGAGGGAGCGCGGGAGCAGCTCGCGGAGGGGAGGGGAGCGGGGGGAGAGTGTTGAAGACCTGCTCGTAGAAATAATAAATCATTTTTAAAAAGTTCGTTAATTCATGTGATACCCGTTTACCCTGCTTCGTGCCATCGAGGCTTCAGTAATGAGATGCAAGAGTCTCCATCTCCTCCGGTTTTCTTTGCAGTTTGCTGATCCAGGCATAACCTCAGTGAACACATCCCTCATCTCCAATAAAGACATTCATTGACAACAGCGAGGACGAATCTCCCCAACAAGACGGAAGCGTTTGTTGGTTTGAGCAACACCACGAAGAGCTGCAGTTGTTTCATAGCTGAAATATTTTCTTACACGTGACAAATCAAAAAATGGCACGCACACGCAGAAACATTGTGTGACCTGAATGAGCCAAAATCTTGCACGCAGCGAAAAGAGCCGTTTGATTGAAAAGGAGCGTGCATCTCCAGCGAAGGAACCAGTGCCAGCCCCACCACAGCATTTCCACCACCCTAAAAACCGACACCGTCTAATTTCAGGCGTCACTGAATAAAGAGCCTGTCTTTTGTGGAGGTGAGACAGCGTCTGGCGAGTGGCTCCGAGACACCGGTTCAGCCAGCTCACCTCCTCTGAGTGCTGAGAAGACCAGACCTGGCTCTCCAAGGAGCTCAGCCAGGAGGGGGAGGAGGCGACACACACAGAGAGACTTAATTTCCTCAAATGTATCACATCCATGACGAAAAACAAACTCAGCACAGAGTCATCTCCACACGTTTGTGTTTTTAATTAAGGCAGATATATTAAAACTCTCTTCTACTTTGCATTTCCTCATCGCAGTAGAATGAAGAGGAAAGAGAGAAAAAGTAGCAGCCAAGAGGGAATTCAAATCACTAAACTGCCGTTAAAAGCGCCACTGCTATTCTAGCAGTGTGAGCGTTTGTAAGCTTGGATAACCGGAGGAAGAGAAGAAAAAAAAATCCCTCACAATTGATCTAGCGGGTGTGCGCTACATTTCACTGCAAAGTGCCGTGGTGCATTTTGAGCTTCGGTTGCGGCGTCCGTGAGCTTGAACTCTCATAACTCGTGCTGCTAAATCAAAAAACACAGTGGTGCGACATGGATGTTTGACAGAGTAATTTACTGGAACGGATGAGTGCTACAGTGAGGACTCATCACAAAGACAACACCTTTTTTTCTTTTTACTAGCCGGTTTAAGACACAGTAAGTGTTAAGAATCACAATCGGAGAATTAGCTTTGATCAAACAAAATCACACAGTGGAAGTGAATTGCCGCCCATGGCGTTTTCTAGATCAAGCATCACTCGATCTCGAAGAGATTTGATTTGTGAATAATATTGTGGATTTCAGTCTTTGTGCTCTTTCAATGAACCATTCTATAACTTTGTACTGTTAAACTGCATAAAACCTTCAAGCATTCAGTGATTTGAAGGTCAGTTTTACATGTGTTCATTTGGATTCCTACTGTGGTTTATCATTGTTGTTGTATCTGCTGTATTCATTATTGTGTGTTCATTCCTCTCTTGGCAGCGACTCCAAGGTGAGAAACAGTCCAGCACACAGCCAACTGCACAATAGTGAAATGTTGTGCCTTCGCTATCTGCCTGAAAATGAATGTGAACATTCCCAAAGTGCTGAATGACTCCGGTGAAGGCTGAAGTCTGTCACATACAAATAAAGCACAAGAATTCAGTTTCAGTGTCTCTCCGCTCTGCATCAAGTTTTCATGCTTTAACATGAAGCTTAGGCGTCTCTGAGAATTCAAACAACCAACCGGTGTGACTGCACACTCCAACGTGTTTGATAGATTAATCTTTTCAGAAGCGTCCGTGGAAAGGACTATAAATAAACTTGACTTGACCATTCAGTCTGCAAACAGAACATGATTGCACACACATTGCCCGCTCTGACACGCCGTGTAGTCCCAGAGTCAAGGTCAGGTGTGCCAGGACAGTGTATCAAAAATCCATATACAGACTTGACCCTCTGATTTATCCGCCGCTGTCAGTCCGTCTGGGCGGCATGTGTCATTTGTAAGTAACATGAACTGGTCGGGTCTTTATGTGAGTGTGTGAGAGTGTGTGTGTATGTGTGTGTGTGTGTGTGTGTGTGTGTGTGTGTGTGTGTGTGTGTGTGTGTGTGTCCTTGTTCTTCTATCCTGCTGGGGACATAAGCCTGATTGGACACTGAGCCACAAGAGCTCACTTCACCATGCAAACAAATCAGTAAGTTTTTCAAAGATATTCAACGTTTGGGGTTAAACTAAAGGTTGCGATTCACGTACGGTCACTGAAGTAACGGCCGGAGCAACAGTAAACTGCAAGAAAATTAAAGTATGACAAGATAATGTCCACAGAAGACTTTGAAATGTGAGTGTGTGTGGGTGTGTGTGTTCCAAGAATGTCATGTATGTCTTAAATCTTGCATCGCTCTGCCATGGCTGTGGGTGGTGCCTCTTGCCTTTTTGGAGGAGTCAGATTTTTTTTTTCTTCCCCACAAGCCATCTGCTACTTTTTTCTTCTTTTTTTTTTTCAAGCTCCATGAGAGGAACACATAGCGGCATTGGAGTTCGGCAGATGATGGAAAAGTGAGTGGAGTAAACCTGCTCTCACACACACACACACACACACACACACACACACACACGCACACACGCTCAGTCTTGTATTTCTATCCTTGTGGGGACCGTCCATTGACTCCCATTCATGTCTAGCCCCTAACCCTGACCCTTACCCTAACCCTAACCCACACCACAACAAAGCCTAACCCTAAAGAAATGTTTTTGCACTTTTACTTTTTTCAGTAACAACAACATGGTCAAGAAAACACTGTTTCTCCTACTTAGGACCGGAAAAAGGTCCCCACAAGGCACGTCGTTCCACGTTTTGCTATCCTTGTGGGGACATTTGGCCCCGACAAGGATAGAAATACAAGAACGCACACACGCGCACACACACACACACACACACACACACACACACACACACACACACACACACACACACACACACACACACACACACACACACACACACACACACAACATGCAGACAAGGGCAACAGATGGAAGGGGCCTGGATATGCTGCTGGTGCTGGAGCTCAGCCCGATGGGCAGGCCCCACAGGGCTTATTGGGGGTCCATTAATAACTAATGTTCTGACAGACTTTGAAGTTGGGATTTAGATTATATGAGGTTATAATATAAGGTTACTTCACTTGTTTCAACTGGAACCACTGTATTAATGTAGTTTTTTTTTTTTAAAACTTATAATACTATTTAACATGAAAAGCTGAATTTCACATTTTAAATAAACTAATTCATAAGTGGGTTTCTGTGGGACTGAATAAGAGAATGTGTTACCAGACTACCTTTATGTAACTTACTTACGTATTTATTAAAATGCAGGCAGACCAATTTTGAATTACTAAGGCATTCTCACATTTAGGAAACAATATAAGAAGGAGGAGGAACCTTTTCATAGTGCATTTCAGGGTAAATGCTGTTAATTAATTCCCCCACCCCGTAATATTACAGATTCATTTTATCAAGCATCGTCTATTAGAACAGTTTTTATACTTCTGCAATCCCCAGTGTGCTTCTGAAAACTGCTCCAGTTTTCAAAAAGCTCAGTGTGGATTTACAATAGTGGAGATGCTTTTGTAAAATTGCATTGAAAATATTAACTTGTGAACACAAACATAAAGCTAATTAAAAAAAACATTCAGCTTATATGGAATGATCATTACACTGATGAAATCAAGTCAATGCCAACCATGAAACATGCTGCTAAAAATGTCTAAGATTCATCACCATATCCAATATAATGGCTGCAAAGTCTAGAATCAAGTCAGGGATCAGGACAGCAGCCTTCCAGCCCCCTCTTTGGCCCGAGTGCCCATAAACAAGCTGATATTCATATTATCTTGCCCCTTCACTTCAAATCTGAAGACATACAGGTAAAAAAACCCCAGTCCATTAAAAAAAAAAAAAAAAGAAAACAATGTGCCAATGCTGATATAAAAAGAAATCTTTCTGGGCGTCCCTCGTTTCACTGTGCGGAGGCAAACCACTCCCTGGAGTGTCCAAACAATTACAGTGAACATCTTTCTTTGGGAGCTCCTTTTTAGGAAACGTTTTATTGTCAAACGCTCGCTGAATGCAGTCCAGTGCGATGCACAACACTTTGGCACAGTCCTGCTTTTCATGTTTTGCAGGATGGCCTGCAGGCACACGCTTACCAGGGAAGGGAGACGACGACGGAGTGCGAAAGGAAAGGGGGTAGTGTCAGGGCTGTGTCAGGCACAATTATGCCATTTCTCCAGGCGCTTGCGAGAGAGATTGCAAATATGCGTGTTTGCAACCAATAATCCAGAAAGCGCAGACAGACTGTGGCAGCTTGTCACTTTTTTCTAAAAAAAAAATCCCGACTTAAATCCACCTCTCGACCAGATGCCTCTACTGTAAACTCTCCCCCGGCGTGGATGATTGACAGCCGCATGTTTGCAACAGTTACAAAAAACATTCGGCTGACCCATGTGCTGATGGCCCGCTCAATAATGGCCTCTGTCACTGCGATGGCGCCTCCAGCCTTGGGCTGTGTCATTACTCGGAGGGGGTGGGTGTGTTGTCAGGTGACCCCCACAGGTAAGACAGATAGTGATGGTGCTCTGGCCCCATTTCCTCATAAAAAATGAGCCGCCTGAACTGGAGCCAAAATTAGAGAGCAGCTGTGGAAATGAGAGTGAACCTTTATCACCAAATCCTGTTTGTGTAGAGAAGAAACGCTCCGAACCGTAAACTGTGAAACCGTTCATTACTGGCTTGCAAGTGAGAAGAACGAGGAGTTAATTTAATCTGAGCAGGGAGGGACGGAAAGTTCACTCTTCTTCAGTGTTTATCCAGACGGGCGTCGCGCATCTGTGGGCAGCTGGATACTAGTCATCGTATTTACTTCATTCGTACATAGGAAATGATGTCAAACGGGTGTGTGCGCTCTTCGGATCGTCCCCTGGCAGCAGTGGGGCGGGCAGGCTGCACACATTTCACTTTGTTTGTTGTCACCAATTCCAGGAACACTGTATCTCACCGAGGCAACGTGTTCTCGGTTGTAGGATTTTTATAACTTTGCAGTTTCCCCCGTGCTCCCACACAGAGACGTGTAAGCAGGAAAAAATGAAAATAAAAGTTCTCAGATCATCTGTTAATGGGGAGAAATGTAGTTTGAAAAGCTCAGAGGGGAGCGGCGGGAGGCCAAGTCTGCCCGGCGAACAGCTGTCTCTGGCAACAGCAGGTCGGCTGAGAAGAGACTGTATTTACATTGAATTAGGCCATCAGTTGGACAGAGTTCTCAGCGCACAAGCGAGTCACACGGCTCAGCAGACAGACGTCTGACGTCTGTGATTCAAGGGCAAATCCTTAGACAGCTACAAATCACAGATTGACACTCCTGCATCAGTAGGAGGGCTGAGCTCCTGACACTCAAAGGCGCGGATGAAAATACATGTTTGTGCGTTCCCTTACAATAGAGCTGATAAGTCATCAGTGGTGCCAGTCACACACCATCCGGCCCGACTGTCTGTGAATATCATATCTATTAGGCTCACCGTACAGCGCAGTGCTGGAGGCAGTCGGCCTTGAGAGCAGGGAGTTTAGGATGTTTGTGACCAATGATTTTTTTAACGTTGAGTCTGTTTTCAAAACATTTCCTGGATGGCTTATTTAAACAAAAATGCTACCTTTTGTTTTGCTTTCACTGAAATTACAGAAATTGTGACAGTGATGAGACATTTATAAAAAAGAAAACTTCCAAAACTCTTACTTTCTCAAAAGACTCTGGACTCCCTGTTTGATTTCTGATGAGCCAAAAACATGAGTGAAGCCAAATGCTGGGAAACAGCAAGAGGGGCAGTGTATTTTCCAAGGTTTTCGCTTGATTTTAAAACTTTTATTATGGTTAATTGGACATTTTGGCTTCAGAGCAGAAAAAGCCTTGGCCCACCTCCTCAGTGATCTAATCCCAGGTTGATTTGGTGTTGGTATTAAAAATAAAACGTCCAAACCCATTCCCACAACAAACTTTACTCATATGACAATTTTGCATGTGTGTCCTCTCAATAGTTTGATATTTATTGAAACATACCTCATTCCATGAATCATGTTATCTAAAGCTCCATTAAAATAAAAGGATTTCATGCTTTCACTTATATTAATTTTATACCGAACATATTTTTTCCCAAAATTTACTTTTGCAGCCTGTGATAAAGCAATGAATCACTCTCACTCCATTTTTGACTTTTCTGCAGAACAGGACTGAATATCGTAACTATTTTACTGGCGTTAAAGCAAAACTTCAAAAAACTACTTAACGTACAAAAGTAACAAAAAAGTTGTTCTACTGCCAAAAGTTAGTCATTAGCTTTAGGCATAAAGAGTAGTTGCTAAATTTTATACACCAGAACGACTTGAAGTTTTGAAAAAACTCATAAATGTCCTGTTTTTCCTCAGGCCAGTGTCAAATGGACCATCCTGCCGCCCCCGCAGGGTCTGGATCAGCGGTTTTCAAAGCGTGAGGCGTGCCTCCCCTGGGGGGCGCCAGAGGGTTTCAGGGGAGGCGCTGCGTGTGCGCTTCTGAAGCAGCTGCACAGTGTGTCCTATGAGATTCCTCACCCCCCCCCCATCATATGCATTAGAAAAATGAACAATGTTGTACTTACTCATTGTAGGAAAGTCAAACGACACCAAAATTGCTCAAATCAAAGCTCCATGACCGGAGCAGCTGTGTTGCCAGATTGGACGGGTTTCTGCACAATCAAGTTTCTTTTGAACCCAAGTTGGGTTGATGGAATGGCTATGTGTTTGTGACGTGTTTTTTTTTTTTTTTTTTTTTTTTTTTTTTTTTTAATGCAAATCTGTTTTTTACGGCTTTAACATGCATTTTCTACAGAGATGGAGGTTTGGATTGCTTTCTATTTCTTGGTGGACCAAATAAACCAGTGACCAAATTCGTCAGCTGGAATGTGAGGGGACTAAACCATCCAGTGAAGAGGAGCAAGGTGTTCTCCCATTTGAATAAGCTAAAAGCTGAGGTAATGTTTCTACCTTCGCAACAAGGATGTTTCAAAATTAAAACAGAGTCCCATTTCACAGATTTTCCACACCGAATTGAAGTCAAAGCATCAAGGCACAGCTATCTTGATATAGGCAGGAATGTGCAATTCACTCATGACAGCAGGGCCGGCCCGGGCTTCAGAGGCGCCCCAGGCGACCCGAGACGAGCGCCCCTTGGGAGCATGTTTTTCGAGCGGTTTGTTGACTGGGGGGGGGGGGGGGGGGGGGGGGGGGGCTGAGGAGCGATGCCGAACAATACCGATCAGTGCCGGGCAGCGCCGAGGACGAGGAGCGCAGTGCGTCGGACTGCTGCACAGCGGGGCACACGGAACACAGAGCGTCGTGGCGCCCCTTGTACAACCGCGGCGCCCCCCTCGGGACGTGGCGCCCTAGGCGGCCGTCTAGTTCGCCTATGCCTAGAGCCGGCCCTGCATGACAGGGTAATGGCCGATAAGAATGGGAGGTACATAATTGTTCAGGGCAGGCTCTATAATTTGCCAGTTGTGCTTGTTAGTGTGTATGCCCCCCAACTGGGACGACTCTAACTTCTTTAGAGATTTATTTTGTAGAATACCCAATCTGGGCACACATCATCTAATTCTAGGAGGAGACTTAAACACGACTCTGGCAGCACTAGACCCATCCAATCCATCAAAAAGTTCTCTATCCGAGTCTGCGTCTATCATAAATACATTCTGTAGATCCTCTGGCGTTTTCGACCCATGGAGATTTAAAAATCCCACTTCGAGGACTTATTCCTTTCATTCTGCGGTGCATCAAACCAATACAAGAACTGACTATTTTTTGTTAGGTCAAGAACTGCACTCACTGACCAAACATGTAGTTATGAAAGTATAGTCATTTCCGATCATTCCCCCGTCACCCTTGAACTTTATCTTCAAAATAAAATCCCACCTCAATGTAAATGGAGGCTTAAAGGGCAACTCCGGTTTTTTGACACCTAGACCTTATTTATAGGTGTGTGCATGCTCATATACTCACTCAGACAAACATCGTGCAGCTCGGAGTCCTTCAGAAGTTATTTAGATCCAAACGATGTAGCCGCACTAGCGGGGGTGCCACAGCAATGGAGCGTTAGCGCGGGACATAATCTCTGCAAAGTCACTCATTTCGGCTGTATTTCTTCATCCATCGCCAGTGTTATAAAGTCAGCTCGTCTACCGTCTTCAGGTGGGTCAGCTGAAGAGCTGACAGTTTTCGCTAACTTAGCCACAATTAGCTCGGATGGGAACGTTGCGGCGCTCCTCTCCCCAGCAGAGAGGCACTTTGAGTCGGCCTCGGCTGTCACGGTGCCCCGGCGTCTGACTTCCAGGGGCCGAGTTGGAAAACGGCCCTCAGCTGCTCCATGGAGGCTCCGGACACCCGCGAAGACGCACGGCTCACACGCGGCCGCTGGATGTCTCTCCTCGCCGGGAGGATGCGTATCTCCGCTCCCCGGCAGATGCGCGCTCCGGGCCGGCCGCGGGACGCGCGACGGCCCGCCGCACCGAGGCCGGTGCTCTCTCCTCGCCGGGAGGAAGCGTATCTCTGCTCCCCGGCGGATGCGCGCTCCACGCCGGCCGCGGGACGCGCGACGGCCGGAGCGCTCTCCTCTCCAGGAGAATCCAGATCTCCGCCGCCCGGCGGATGCGCGCTCCAACCCAGGCCGCGGGACACCGCCGGAGGCCCCGCTTCCGACCGAAAGGCAACCCAGCGCCGATGGAGGAAAAATACAGCCGAAATGAGCGACTTTGCAGAGATTATGTCCAGCGCTAACGCTCCATTGCTGTGGCACCCCCGCTAGTGCGGCTACATCGTTTGGATCTAAATAACTTCTGAAGGACTCCGAGCTGCACGATGTTTGTCTGAGTGAGTATATGAGCATGCACACACCTATAAATAAGGTCCAGGTGTCAAAAAACCGGAGTTGCCCTTTAATCCCTCTCTGCCCTCAGATGAAGGGTTTGTCGAATTTATTGCAACATTAATTGATTTCTTCTTGGAAACTAACATTATACCAGGTACAAACATTTTAGCTCTATGGGAAACCCTTGAAGTATACATAAGAGGTCATATAACTGAATACATGGCCCGAACTAATAAAAACAAACTGAGGAGATTTAGGGAGTTGACCAACCAAATTCGAGCAGTTGATGAACAGCATTCTACTTCAACCACAGTTAATCTTCGTAAAGAAAGAATAGCGCTACTGACAGAATTCGATCTCCTTGCCTCAAATGAAGCTAGTGAAAAATTCTTGAAATCTCGACACAACTATTATGAACATGGAGAGCGGGCAGGTAGATTGTTGTCACACCAGCTACGGCAGCATTCGGCTGCAAACTTTATTACTGAAATTCAAACAAGGAATGGAGAAAGGAAGTTTGATACCAAAGATATTATTGATCAATTTAAATTATTTTATTCATCCCTGTATACCTTAAATTTGGCTGGTAGTTGTGATTTCATAGATAATTTACAGTTTCCTACAATATCTGAGGGGGAGAGGAATTCTATAGAGAAACCGATGACCGAAGTTGAAATCAGAAATGCTATAAAATCTATGAAAAACAGGAAGACACCTGGCCTGGAAGAATATCCAATCGAGTTTTATAAGATCTTCGCAGGAAAATTGATACCATTGTTAGCTAATGTTTACGATGAAGCACTCAAACATAAAGAACTTCCTCAATCAATGACCAGGCCACTATTTCGGTACTCCCTAAAAGAGGTAAAGATCTTTCAAAATGTGACTCCTACCACCCAATAAGTTTACTTAACTGTGATTATAAAATACTCACGAAAATCTTATCATCAAGACTAGAACTAGTTGTACCAAATATTGTACATCGAGACCAGACAGGGTTTATAAAGGGAAGGCAATCTTTTCATAATCTCCAACTTCTTTTCAATATAATCTACTCTGAAGACTCATCTAAAATACCTGAAGTGGGGATCTCACTAGACGCGCACAAGGCTTTTGACTCAATTGAGTATGAGCACCTTTTTAAGACATTGGGTAAATTTGGATTTGGCACAACTTTTATATCATGGATCCAAACGTTATATGCATCACCTCAAGCAAGAACTAGGACAAATAATTTTAACTCCTCGTATTTTGCCCTTCAAAGGGGGGTGAGGCAGGGCTGCTCTCTGTCGCCCCTCCTCTTCGATTTGGCCATTGAGCCACTTGCCATAGCATTACGTGCTTCAGACAATATACATGGAATTTCGAGGGGTGGTCTGACCCATAAAGTCTCACTTTATGCCGACGACTTGCTGCTGTTCATTTCTGGCTATAAAATTAATGTCTCTAAAAGTGTATTATTCCCGATCAACGAATTAGCCAAAAAAGGCTCCTACGACAGATATCAAGTTAAAATAACATCAGATCCAATGCTATATCTCAGTGTCCATGTCACACATAACTATAAAGACCTCTTCTCAGCTAACTTTAGAATGTTATTGAATAAGATCATGGGAGATCTAAACCAATGGTCCTCTTTGCCCCTCACACTAGTGGGGCGTATTAATACAGTTAAGATGATAATCCTACCAAAAATTTTGTACCTTTTCCAAGTTATTTCCCTCTTTCTGCCCAAATCATTCTTTAAGGAACTTAATAACTATATTGCTACTTTCATTTGGAATAAAACTGTACCTCGGGTACGTAGAGCAGTACTTGAGAGACGGAAGGAAGAAGGCGGCCTTGGTCTACAAAACTTGCCTAATTATTACTGGGCGGCAAATATTAAAATATTTACAAATTGAATATTTGGTTTAAAGCTAGGGTAGGCGATGTTGTCCAAAAGCACTTTTTGTCATACTGAGTGAGATGCTCCTTGCCCCCTGAGAGAAGTCAATACATTATGTGTACGGAAAAAGATGCGTAAAAAATCTGACAACTGTAGCGGCCAAAGGACTGTAAAAACTCCGACCACTCTTAAGAAACCAATCAGATGCTGTGCTCCGCTGTCTGAACAGCCCCGTCTGCTCCGCTCCGTCTGTGTGTGTGTGCGATCGCGTGGCGCAGATCGGCTCACAAGACGCCTCTCGGTAATTACGTCGTGCAACAAAGTATCATAGTATTGTGTTCAAAGCGCTGGTCAATTTACGTTTATGTGCTATGAGAAACAGTGAACCCCGGACATCTCCTTGAATTTAAAAAACCCACCCGGACACCCCGGACAGGACATAAAAAGTGGACATGTCCGAGTAAAAGAGAACATATGGTCACCCAAGGCTTGGAGCGAGGTCCCATTGAAAACATTAGTTGAGATGCGTGGTCACGTTCGTGGGGGGGGGGGGGGGGGGGGGGGGGGGGGTATCGTTGAGCCAAGCACTGATTGGAGTAGGAGGAGCTTAGGGGGGATGGCTTGAGGTGTGCGACTTTCAAATCTTGCAGGCTCTTCAACATCGTCTACCCTAGCTTTAACACAAATGAAGACTGTCCGATTTGGTTTTTAATGGAACAACATGCATGTCCATCTGTATCCTTGTCCTCACTGATTTGTGCTCCCCTACCACTGACTGTAAGTACATACACTAAAAATGTGATTGTTCAGACAAGTCTGCGAATTTGGCACCAATTCCGCAAACACTTTAAAAGTATGCACACTTTAAAGCTAGGGTTGGCGATCTGAATGAGATTAATACAATTCAAAGTGTTTAACCGTCTACATTTATCCAGGGCTAAATTAGCAAAGATCTATCCGGACATTGATCCTAAATGTCCGCGTTGTCAGCAGGCTCCAGCTTCTCTGGCACATATGTTTTGGTTTTGTCCAAGCTTGCACCCATTCTGGACCGAAATTTTCAACACATACTCCCACATTTGTAAAAGGAAAATTGACCTCAACCCGTTCTTGGCCATTTTTGGAGTGGCACATAATAAAATTTCCAAAGCCCAAATGCAATCGTTAGCATTCTCCTCTTTTGCTGGCTCGCCAACTAATCCTCATGCCGTGGAAATCTAGTATCCCCCCAAAATATTCACGATGGGTTACTGATGTGATGTCTTTTCTTCAAATTGAGAAGGAGCATAATTCAGCATGGAAGATTCAAAAAGGTATGGCAACCATTCTTAGATTACTATAGCAGGGTATTTGATGCAAACTCTATGAATGAATAGTTTCCCTCTCTCTCTGTCTTTTTTCACCCCTTTTTTTCCCCACTCTTTTTTTCATTTCTTTCCCTTATAGGCCTTAACCTGACTTTCTCTTCATTTCTCTTACTCTTCTCTACTTCCTTGTTACATGTTCTGTGTTTGTCCTTTTTTTTCTTCTTTTTTTTTCTTGTATGAGTTAATCTCAGGTTGCTGATTTTTCTTATAATATTGCAATGTCTTGATTGGATTCTGCTGTGCCAGGACTGATATTTTGTTTTTGAAGTGTGCAATATCTGCCAAATTTTATATACACCAGCACATTGTATAATGGCAACCTGTATATCTGTTTTAGTATAAAACTAATAAAAACATTTTGAAATAAAAATGGATTGCTTTCTATTGTTGAATGGTTTTAACATTATATTTGGGGCAGATCTGGCAACCTCCATCAGCTGACAGCAGACCTACTGAGACTGTGAGTGACAGTGCTGCAGAGCTGGACCAGACACGCACGGGCATCCAGTGTGAGCCCCGGGTAATTTGGTTTTGAACTTTCCAACCTGGCGTCAGGAAGAAGCTCCACAGTTTGGCTGTATTTCACCCGAAAAGATGAAACTGTGGCTACTTGCAGTTTGCAAAGTTTTCATGACGCGGATATTTTTTCCTTCTGTTCTGGATGAAGATATTAAAGAGTTAATGCAAACACCCCATTTGTATTGTTTCAGTTCTCACTCAATGAGATTCGATAAGAGAATTGATAAGGAATCGTATTGATAATCAGTATTGATAATGGAATTGGAATCGCAACGATTGGAGTAAGCGGGTAAAGGGGGCCCACCATACTTTTGAGTTCTCTTTGGGGAGGCTCGCTATTCCACACTTTGAAAACCCCTGGTCTAGATAACACAAATCTCTGTAAGGTGTAGTATACAAACTTTTTGTCCTCTTCGGAATTGACAGAACTTTTTGACTTTTGACTGAAGTGTAGCTGCCTGTGGGTTTACTTTGATGTGCCCCCACTGTTTGAAGTAACTATTTTAGTTCATCGTTTTTCATGGGAATGTCAGAGTTGATTTTGTGGCTGCTGATGTGAATGACTTGTAGCTAGAGACGAGCAGGTTATGATTATCTACTTAGTAAAGAATAATCAACTGATCTATTTTTTTGGAGTATATTTTGTCACAAAGAGCTGATAACATTACATACATCATAGGTTTGTGAAATTATTTACAGATTTCACGAAAGAAAAAAAAAATCAATTTTTACTGTAAAACAGCATTGGAGTTCAAAATGACCTTGAAAAAAGACACAGTTGAAAGGTTAAACCTATATTTCAAGGTAAACCCTTGCTATTTGCTGCTGCTTGGTTGAGTTTAAAAGATGGCTGCACAGAGTAGCTTCTGAGGTAAAACATACAAGTAGCAAGAAACACACTTCACATTCGATGTGAAGCTCTGAGCCCAGCTACAGGTGACTGACCTTGAAGAACAGACTTGATTTTTTCAGGAAATTGCTGGTAAATGCCCTCATCCCTTGTGCTCAATCAAGCATAGAGGAGTGGATCAGATTTTTCTAATGACAAGATGCTCAGTAAACTTAAAGTGCAACAAGACTTGTGAAAAGGTGACAGGAAGCAGAATTTCTCTCGCTGACATTGACATCTTACTTCACCATTCTCCTTTCTCAATAGGATTTTGAGCACATGCTCACAAAAGTGCACCATTACATTCTTTAAAAACACCAATGTGGAGAAATCTCTCATGTGTTTTTAAGCACCCCCATGGCCTGTATGTTAAAGATGGAGAGTTTTCTGTCAGATCCAAAAACTTAAAACACATTTCTACATATAATGCTTGTGGAGACAATCCACCGCCGCCTCGATGGCATGATGGAGGAGCGGCGAGGCGAAACATTGGCATTCCATTACAATATTTACTCACCTGTTTATTCACAACACAGAAATCAAAATTATGATGGAAAATGATTTAGAGAATTAACTAATTGAGCTTTTCTTCCCATTCTCCATGAAAATACCAGGGAGAATGTTTGTGTTCTGCAGGAGGAAATGAATTGCTGATGGCTAAGAGGAGAGCTTGGCGTTAATTCCAACAATTAATTGGATTCATCATAATGTATTTCTTAATCAATTTGATTGATTGCTTTGTTGAAGTTGTAGTACAGTATACAGAAATGGTAGTACATTTAGCAGCTTCGCCACCATTTTGCACACAGTCGACCACAGCAGCTGTACCATTTATCCCTTGGATCCATGACAGTCCAATACCTACACTGTTCCGTGAGTGAGGTCAAAAATGGCCCCAATTTCAAACAATGCATTTTTGCATTAAACCTGAGTTTTTTTGTTTTTGTTTTTTTGACTACATATAATGAGTTTTATTTAGTGCTGGGCAGCAATTAAATTTCTTAATCGTGATTAATCGCAAAATTTTTCTGCAATTAATCGTGATTAATCACATTATGCACAAAATACAATAATGAATTCAAAAGTACTCTGTAATGATCATCCTGCCCCTAGCTGGGGACAGGAAAGTTTTTTTTTTTTTTTTTGCAAGAATTTTGCAAGAAGCATAATTTTACAATAATAATTTTACAATTCATCAAATCTCATTTATAATAACTTAAAATACCAAGTCGTTATAAAGAATGACACACCCGACCCCCCAACACACACACACACACACACACACCAGCAAGAGCAGAGCAGATGAAAAACGAAGTTTGTTATGAGCGCACACTTCCTCAAACTTCATTCTCTCTCTTACCCTCAGACAAAGACAGTATACATTCAGTCACCCTGAATTGTGCCTCATTAAGCCAGATTGTGTGTTGAAGGAAAATTTACTTCATTTTGCGTGTTTTCAGCGCCTGAAGACTGCCCAGCGGGCAGAAACGCTGCACCGGCAAAAGATGCGATTTAAGTTTCCCTTTCATTTTTGTCATATTTGCGCTCATTATTTCAGTTTTTGCCTTATACCAGCCTTTTCCTCGTGATTTTTCTGATAATTCGGCTGAGTTCATTATGGCAAATAATGAGGAATGGACCGTGTTTCACTGCAGAAAGCGCTCCAGCTGTGTGTGCTTTTATTGACGCTCAGCTGGAGTGCAATGTGTGCGTGTGCGTGTGTGTGTGTGTGTGGGCGTTAACTTGCCCAGCCCTAGTTTTATTCTATTTTATTAAACAAAAGAATAATGTCACTTTTGACATTGTCATTTATCCGATTTTTTTTTTTTTTTTTTTAAATTCACAAAAACATAAAAAAAAGTTTAAAATTCATTGTTTGAGTGGGTTGGTCCATCCATCCCAGTTCTTCTCACTTCCTGTCAAAAAGGTCAATCCAAGCAAGGCCATGAGCTCGTCTTTGTTTTATATTTTTCCACTCTTTCCCTCTGACTGTTGATCCCTTCATGTATAGGCTATGCATGTGATAAATAGCTTCTATGTAGTATCCTTTGGGGAGATGGTGCTAAACCATAGGTGAGGGCCTTGATCGAACTCTCCGTTTATTGGTGTTTTATTCTCAGCTTGATGTTTTAGTCTGGCTATGAACAGTATGGCTCATTCTGTTGGACTCAATATCTATTTCCTCTTTGGGGAACTCATCAGAGGTCTCCTCTGTGTCTAACTGATCTTGATAATCAGGGGGAGGAGGATTTCCAGGTGACCTGACATCTCTAGGTGAACAATAGTCTGGGTCCTCTATATCTGAGATGTCAGATCCTGCATCAGTCCCTCCAATGGGCTCTTCATCCCATCCATCCAAGGTCATCTGTCAGGCAATGTCAGCAGGAATCTTAGCTGCCCTCCTAGATGCCATGATTCTCTAGATGGCAAAATGTTAAAGGGACACAGCTTGAATGGCACACAAAACTAGAAATCCTGGTTCTCAAGATCCAGTATCCTGCATGTTTCAGCTCTCGTCCTGTCTCTCTATGTGACGTTCATCATGCTTGGAAAAAAAAGCTCAAAAATTAAAGCTAGGGTCGACGATCTTGGAAAACTAGCATGTAGCACGAATGTAGCATCTCCCCAAGGCTCCGCCCAGCTCCCACCCCATTGGAGGAGCTCCCGTTGGGAGCGAACGCACTGGACGCGGAAGCGCCGTGTGCAAACGCAGCGCGCCCGCTCCACGTCCGTCTATTTTTCACGCGAGTGCCGAGAGCTCCTTGGCAACGCGCGCGCACTGAACCAGGGTCCGTGCACGCCATTGAAATTAACGCGCAGGGGGCTGGTAGAACGGCGAAGGGATTTGATTGGTTTCTTAAGAGCGGTCCGCGCGATACGATTGGTCAGAATTTTTACACTCCTGTGGCCGCTACAGTGGTCAGATTTTTTCCGCACTTTTTTTCCGTCCACATAATGTATTGACTTCTCCCAGGGGGCAAGGAGCATTTCACTCAGTCTGACAAAAAATGCTTTTGGACAACATCGTCTAACCTAGCTTTAACTGTCATTGCTATCAGGTGTGTTGCAACTGGGAGCATGCAGGACAGCAGACCTGGAGGGCCAGGATTGAGGAGCCCTGATATAAATCAATATGTACCTGTGGAAGTAAATGGCTCTGCATTCATATATAAGTTCACACACACACACACACACACACACACACACACACACACACACACACACACACACACACACAAATACTACTTGACAGGTTAGTTTTTATTAGCCTATATTACAGGGAAGTTACAATTATAGTAAGAAATGTGAAAATTAAGATCACAGATGACGCTAACACTCACATGTATTTGTGAAAATGACCTCCTGGGTGGTGAGACTGCTGACATCAGATGTATAAGTGGGACAGTAAATGTTGATAAGAGTCAAAGATTTGAAATTCCATAGAAAATGCCTGGGGTTGTTTTTGACCCCACTTACGGAAAAGTGAGGTAGTGATACAAAAACTGCAATTTCTTAAAATACATGAAACATTTTGAAAGAAATGTAAATGGATCAATGTCACAAACATATTTTGATGAATACCTGGAATATGAAAGTATTGTAGCGTCAAGCGGCAATTCAAGGCAGGGAAGAGGTAAAGTACTGCTCACCCTCAACCAAGCACTCCAGGAACATCATCATACACAGACCTATGGACTAATATATCTGCTTGCAGGAACCACGTAACTCCCCTTGCAACCCCCCTGGCTCACGGTCCAACACACAAGTAAAATAAATGCAACGCAAAAGTGGCAACAGCACACAGAACAAACAGACTAAACAGAACTCATAATAAAGAAGCAATAACAAACACATTTATTGGACTCATGTCAAAGTCAGACAACATGGGTGCACTTCATGGAAGTGTGGATCGCTGCTCAAATCAGTGTTTACTGGCATGTGAAGTCACCCATTACTTAAATCTGAAGCTGCAGTCTGCATTCATTTCTTTAAGAAATAATATGAGTGCATCAAACTCTGCGTGTAGCATTGGGAGGTAGACGCTCTCCGTTGATCGAACTGTGAGACGATCAGAAAGAACGAGATTGATCCTGTGATCACAGGTTTTGTTGACCTCTGTATGTTGACATCGCAGATGGAATGGGTTAAACTCATTGGTCCGTCTATGGCTGTAGCAAAGTGAAACCCTTCAAAAAAGAGAATCACTCATAAATACGCAAAATAATGCAGATGTCTTTTCACTTTTCTCATTTTGCTGAGCCGTCTGTTCTTAATGAGTCATCATAATCTCGTTTCACTCTGAATCAGAGGTAAAGACACAGCGGTGATGTGCTTCATGTCAGAGTCAGACTACATGGGTGCACTTCCTGGAAGTGTGGATCGCTCCACAAATGGATGTTTACTTGTAGGTGAATTCACCCGTTACTTTTAAGCTGCAGTCTGTATTCATTTCTTTAGGAAACGCTCGTTGATGTTTTGAGAGTCGGACTCGTGAAAGGTGCGATTTGGGCCGGCGGTGTGGGACGCAGTAATAAACTGTAGATGCAGTTACATCAGTATGCATTGGCAAATTCGTGAGTCCAATAAAATATCTCTGCAGCTGGTGTTTGGGAAACGGAGGTGTTAAAACAGGAAATATGACTCAAAAAACAGAACTCCTCTGCAAATTTGTAGCATTAATGAACTGATCTATCCATGGGCCGGCTGAGATGCTTTCAAAATTTGCTTTTCAAAGTACAGTAGATGGAATACAAAACCAGAACGCTTGTATGTGACTTTGTCAGTGCGATATTTTTCCACACAGGCTTTATTCGGCCATCACCTGTTCGAGAGTTTTTGCAGGTATGGAGAAACAGATGGGATCAAATTCATCATCTTGATTCATCTTAAAAACTGTGGAGGCACAGTTTCCATCTGACAGCTGTTTGAATCTATTTTCATGTAGGAAAACATCCTTGAAAGGTATTTTCTTTGAGACCAGATTACAACTTTTTTTTTTTTTTTTTTGAAGGGCCATTTGGCTTGGTGACAGTAGCGTACAGTTAAATTTAGGGCATCAGTCTAGACATTACTCTTTTGCTTCATAATAGTTAATTAAAATGTGAATGCCATTAATTAGGTCTTGAAATGAAGACTTGTTTGTGTAGATGTATGCATCTTTTTTCAAGAAAAATGACTTTCCTTTAATTAATATGAACACATATGGTATATGCACAGGCACTAAATATCACCGTATATGCATTTTTTTTTTATTGTTTTGCTTACTGGTAAGAGCAGCAGCAGCAGTATAAACAAAAAAAAAAAAAAAGAAAACAGCCAGCCTCTGCATTTGAATGGAGTTTGCAGTTTTTCCTCGCCAGTGCATGATTTGCTTGCAAGGCAGGTTTCAAATTTATGGATGAGGTTACTGAAGTGCACTCCGAGATGCAAAGACAGCGCTGTGAGAAAAAACAGGAAAAAGAAAAAAAACCCCTCAGCTACCTTGAAAATGGTGGGATAATCAATGAGACGCCGACTTCAAGCAAACAAAGGTGGAAAATGCTCATCTTGCTGCCTTCCTGTCTTCCTCTAGTCTCTAAGCATGCAAATAAAATTTGCAAGTAATGAATTCAGCAAGCACTTTATCTCATCAAGAAATCAAATCTCAGCTCACTTTGGATGCTTAAGAAACGCAGCTGATGGAAATGCACAGAGGGCCGACGGGGACTTTTCTGCGTCCGACTGTTTGGTGTACAGTACTTTATGGACTCTATTCCCAACGAAAATCTTCACACTAATCCACCACTGACCCTGAATAGTTTGGGATTTTTACAGTAATAATGCATAATGACCTCATAAATCTGCCCTTTTTCTTCAAAACAGATCAAAGTGTGTGGTTTTCATCATGAACACGAGCCGACTAAGCAGTCACACGAACCTCTGCATCGCTCCATTTTTTTCTAGGGTTTTTGGGACGGTGGTTTGAGTTTTTGCACAAACGGAAACACTCCCTGGGAAATTACTGCCGAGCACAACAGCAGGTTATTAAAATCCTTTTTGCAAACAGAGCTGCGAGATTACGCCGCGGAGAAAGAAAGATGAAAAAGTGTGTTAACTGCAAACGCGAATCAGTGTGTTCCAGTGAGCTCCTCTTTCTCCTTTAGGTCTATTGACAGCAAGGTTAAAGGGGTAATTCAATCCGTTTTATTGACACGAAGATCAATTGTTCAGACCTAGATATTCATGTTTCAGCACTTAAATAAATGATGTGTCTGTCTGGCCATTAAACATGATACATTATTGACATCAAACCCAGTTTCACATAACGCGGTTCTTTGTATGCACCTAGAATTGTCATGAAAACCTCAACTTTTATTGCGTCTGTATATCGTGTGGATTTAATGCAGTTTTTAAACCAAGTTTTGTGATCAGCTATGCTGTTTGCTCCTTCATGTTCACAGCGTTACTTGTACGGTTGATGGTTTCCCAGCACCGACCGCTCCACAGCTTCAGTGGACCGGAGAGCTGCCTCCCGCCTTGATCAAGGGCACCTCAGGAATACAAAAGGCGGTGGCAACCATACTCCTTTTTTTTTTTTTTTTCCCTCCCCTTCATGCCCCTTTCTCCCAGGTGGTCTGCAAATTTAAATCTGTTACTCTGTGATAACAAGCACAGTTTGTCAGCGCGACCTCTAGACGTAATGGATTGAAATGCCCAAACTCGTCCTGCTTTCGCACTGTTATTTAAGGTTTTTACCCACCAATCAGTTGTATTCTTACTCTCTCGGAGAGATAGCAGTTTGATGCCAGTGGGGCACTAACACTGCCTTAAGCTGCAGCATTGCCCAAGAGGCCAAAACAAACACAAAGCTTCTTATGTTTTCTTTCATTATGACGGCGCTGGACCACAAGCTGCTTACTGGTTTAGGCTCAGTGCATGTCTGTGGAAGAACCGCCATGATGTTGAAGGTTTTCAAGTGTATTTACTGTGGTAAACATGGAAAATGTCCCATGTGATGTGATATAAAGCAGAATGTTTAGGTTATTTTCATTTGAAAATTTATTGTGGGGTGGGGAACAGGCCCGGTCTGGCCAAAGGGAGATATGGGGGAATTCACAATGCGCCGGTCCGTGCTTGGCATGCCTGCCTGCCTGCATGTCGGGTTTTTTTTGTTTTTCCTTCTTCATGCTGTCCTCTGACTTTTTTTGAGACCAATCAGAGGCCAGTCGCAAGTGAGGAGAGAAGACGATGGGGTGTACTCATCAGAATAAACCAAACAGTCCATGTCAGTCACACAGACAGTGTGTGTGGAGGAGGTGTGATGCCGTTTGTGTGTCTGTGTGGTACGTGTGTGTAGTGAGGAGCGGAGAAGAGCGGAGAGGACAAGTCCAGTGAAATAAAAAAACACACTAGTTCTCTTTAGATGCCTATAGAATGTAAATATGTTGCAGACGACCTGAGATTGTACAGTATTTCCCATATGTGTACTTCTGTTTGGAATGCCCCCCCCCAAAAAAAAAAAAATACTGTGTGTGTGTGTTCGCCATGCACCACCTTGCATGTGTTATGTGTTCATATGTGCCATGTGTAATAAGACTGCCCATCTGGCAACTAAGTGTTAGGTTTGGTCCTGGCAGGCTGAGGAGTAATTGATCATTCTTTCTGCCATACATATCACTTGTAAACTTTGCAACTGGCCATTGGAGAATCACCATGACTGTTCAGTGATCAGTGTTGTTAAAGCACCATTTAGGTCACATAAGTTGAAGTTGCTGTTTGCTTTCCTGTTTATTATTTCCTGTTGCATGGTATTTTGGCATTCTAGCTTGACTGGTAAGATAAGCTGGCATGTATATTATTTTTGTTTTTCATTTGAACATAATACCATGGCATTATTTCAGTAGTGGCGTTGAGACCGTTGTGTTCAGGGGTTCATGTTGGTGAGAGGCTTCAGTGGTGTGTAGGGGTGTACCCAGATGTGAAATGGAAGAATGTTGGATTCATATTATGCCTGTATTGGAGAACATAAATTCCTCTTCCTTTTTTTTTAATCAGCTGTAAACATACTCTTACAAACTTCCTCTATGTGTGTGTGCATGCATGTGTGTGCAAATACATATAAGTGTAGCTGTGAACTTGCGTGTGAGAAGGGCGGCCTGCTGAATGGCTGACTTCTAAACAGAAAAAGTCCCCCAGTCCTGCCCTGGTGGGAACAACAACAACAAAAACCACTCAAGTCGTTAAGAAAAGTTAATCATTCGGTGGTCTGTCTTCCTTGGTTTGCACTTCACTCAGTGTTAGATCTTAAAGGAGCCACCTTCTCAGTGACTCTTGACTAAATAAATAAATACATAGCAGATGGACTGATGTCCCATAGACTCTTATAATGTCAAAGTGTTCTTAAAGAGTGACGGAAATTCTTGTAGTTGAGTCAGAAGTATTTTATTTTTGGTTTCAGGTAACAACTTTCCTTTTAAAAAACGTGCTTTTTCATTATTTATTGAAAAACTCAAATGATGACAGTGTCACAAAAGGGTCTGATGCTTTGCTGAGAACTAATGGAGTTTGAGGCTTTTGAGTGTGTGTGTGTGTGTGTGTGTGTGTGGCCTCCAACAACAAACCACTATGCAGCAAAGCCACCTTGTCAAGTTGAAGCTGTGTGTGGATTGTGAGCGGTTCTACAAAGTAACTACTTTTCCTCTGTCAGTCTGACCTACAGCATTGTGCAAAGAGCTGATACTTGGAAATAGACAACTGTGCAAGCAAAGTAAAAAAGAAAGTGTTAATATTTGTTTCTCACACTTTTCATGTGCCATTAATTCATCACTTTCTCTTTGCATGCTTCACTTTTAAATCTAGTAAACTAATAAAATAAAATAACAATAACCAGCATGGAGAAATGACAGCAGTGTGCCTTGTATGATGAAGAATGCACTTGAAATAAAAACAAAGACAGCATTGTGACTGATGATCATCTTTGTCAGATTCAAGAATTGGTTGAAAAATAAACATTTCCCATGCTGTGCAGGTAATGAAGCTACGCTTGCTTTACTGGTGTGAACTTGACAAGATATTGATTAAAAAAATAGTGCTGGTTTAATTTTGTGGAATTTGCATAAATAGAAGGCCAGAGCACTACCTGTGGTGAATACAGCATAATCTAGCCAGCAAGAGGGTGAGTTGTTTTAATGAAATGTGAGAAGAAGCAGGTGTGATCATCGCATTGATTTCTCCGTCTTTAGTTGACACTGGTCACACAATGGTTCACACATTTATTCAAGGTTTCCCAAAGCTTTTTTTAGTACTCATGCAAACCCAGCCCTAGAGCTGAATCACGCCCCTCAAGCATCCATCCAACAGTTAATCCATATCCAGGTCTCCTGGTGAATCCCCAGAAACCTGATCCCACTGAATTATGTGAAATGCCCACAACCTCTTAGTGCAGCATTACATGACGGGGGAAGCACATAATGTACAAAATGACATGCCACCACCACATAAAGTGCTGCAAAGAGACCATAGTCATTTCACATATTTCTGTGAGATCAGGCCAGTCAGGCACTCTGAGGCCAGATAGGATGAATAATCCCCCCAGCCTGCTCTGATTTTGCACAGAGGCCTCCACTCTGTTCAAAGCTATAGTTTTCACAGCTTTTAGTCTGAATTAATCTGACCTAAATTGTAGAATTCATTTGAGGGAAGAGAGCTCTGTTGCAACAACATTAAAATCAGTTCAGAATTTTAAGTACAGTAATTCAACATGCGTTAGGAGAACAGACACCAACTGCTACTTTCTGACTGCTCGCTTTCACCACGGCTTTTTTTTTTTTTTGTCCTATTAGCTAAACATGTCATTTTTCACTGTCCCATAAGAGCACCAAACCCAGTTTCTATAGTTTACCAAGTTACCAAGGAAAGCATTCCCCTGTATTCAGGGGAAAAGCTCTGTAAACTCAAATGCACCATAAATGTTCTGTAATAAAGGTCCCGTTGCGGAGGCCTGCTGCACTCAGGAGGTTATACTGGGTAAAGTCCATTAGCAAACAAGCATATTTTGTGCATAAAAGACTACCCAGTGTTTATTTTTGTAAGACTTTAGAGACATTTTCAGACATGCAGAAAGGCAAAGAGTGTGACATTTGTTGATCGAGTAATTTTGTGTGCCACAGTGACAGATTTCATCTTCAAAAGCCTCGGCGTTCTATAAAAGACTGTATTTCCTTGTTCTTTCAAAGAAAAAAACACTCTTCTTACATTGTACACCTCAATTTTTTTTTTGATATTTTACCAAATGTGAGCCTTTTAAACACATCAGTATGTAATTATCTAATGTAATATGAAAAACAACTTTGTAAAATCTCCATACTGTGGAAATGGTGAGAGATGATGCTACTGATCATTGGTGGCTGGTTGGACATCGGTTGGCTTCCATGAGCAGGGGAAAAAATCTATAACAAAAACAAGGCCCACATTTGTCGTCAAGCCTTTTAGTGAAATTACTGGTGAAATGTAGTTTTGGTGCTGAACCAGAAAATATGAGCCCTTGGGATGTTTTCATTGACCCTCATTTCTCCTTGGGCTGCACTTCTCCCCAGCAGTGTGTGTCTTTTCATGAGGAAACTCGCTGTCACTCCCTCCTCCTGTGGAAGCAATTTCCCATGCAGGCCGTTGGCAGGACAGTCAGTCGATTCTCCAAGGACCCCTTTACCTCACCTTTGTTCAAAGCCTCAAAGTGGCTTTATGCAGCATTAAACTGTACACAGCGCGTGTGCATGCATTTTTAAAGCGCAAGTCCCTTTGCCTAACAGCACATTTGATTCTTGCTATTCATTTTATTACGCATATTCATACAAAGTCAAAAGCACTCCTGCGGCATAGTGAGATTACTGTGGAGTTAAGCCGAGGCTGGGTGTTTTCAATGTGAAGTTTGCATGTTCTTCTTGTAGTCAGCTTTCTCCCACAATACAAAGATATGCATTTGAGGTTAATTAGTAACTACAAATTGCCTAAAGCAAGAAGGTTGATATATATTATTGATATGTATTTCATCTGACTGTTACCAGTTAACAGTTGACACATTGGAACTCACAAGACGGGCCTGAAAAACCTACAGTTGAGCCCAGTACACTGCTAATTAATTGACATTCAGTGGCCACTTCTGATTAACTGCTTCCGCTGACACAAGAGATACGTTTCATGATGGTAATGGTATCAGTGATGGACGCATGCCTGGAGATATTGTTATGAAATAGTGACCACTACACTGTTAGGTACATAATGAAGCAGTCATATTAATGCCAGGTGCCATTTTTGACAAAAGTCACAATACAGATATGTGGTCTAAGTTATGTATGTGCCTGAAGTTGGATTTTAGATGATTGTAATGATAAAACATAAAGCCAAGAGAGACTTGGTTTCGCATGGTCCAAAAAAGGAGAAGTCGGGGTGATGGAGATGGCAGAGGTGAGCACATATGTTGATATCGATAGAGTCACACAATCTGAGGCAGCGTTTCAAGCTGCAGTGGTCTCTGGGAACATTTTTCATTTTCAGAGAGCCGCATTTCGACCAGTTCCACCATTTGCAATTTCATTTTAAAGCCTAATGTCTAAAGTTTAATCTAATCTTGGGAAGAAGTGCTGATGCCATCTGTGTTTCTGGTGGGCAGTAGCCATGCTGATAAGATTTTTATCTTTTATCTTTGGATACTTTCTGCTTCTGTGACTTTCTTCATCTTTGAGAAGAAAACTAAAGCCGTGTCTTCACTCAAGCAAAAACTTGTCAAAATTAACTTCCACTGGTCAGAAATTAGTCATGGAAACAGGCACGTTACATGGCGACAGTCAGAAAATGAAAGTGTAAGATACACGCCGCTGCTCATTATCAGTGCACATCTCGCCTGCTATTTTTAAGTGAGGTGAATCTTAAACCTTCTCGCAGTTTGATAATTTCATACACATCTGCCTCTGGGCATAACTTCCAAGCTTTCCAGATTATGCTGACACAGCTAACCTGAGTCTCCCATATCTCACGTCCCTCTGTCTTCTGAAAGGTCAGGCTGTTCTGCCCTCTCCTCTCGTTCCCTGTCCTCCCAAAGCATCACTCTCTGCCGCCACCACCACATTCATTAGCCTAATGAGTTCAGCTCCCGTTCACACCGCCAATGTCAGTCACACTTATCAGCCCTTCAGCAAACAGCCACTCCCGTAAAATTTGATCTGCATCTCTGGACAAATCGATTGTGCAAAGAGCAACATTTCATTGCATCTTTAAAGGAGAACTAGATAAAAGTCCTCATTGCTAGAGATGCACATTCAGCTCTTCAGACTTAAGTTAGTCTGATTCTTTCTTCATCCTTTCTGCTGCACCACAGCAACTTCTTGGCTTTAAAATCAGCTCCTTTTCCCGTCCTTTTTGCTGTGATGGTGTTTGGTGGTTGGATTTCAGCAGGCAGCAGAGTTTGGTGATGATCCGTCTGGGGAGGGGAGGGAGTCGATTGTGGGTTGCTCCTATTGGGATTCTGTGCTCACAGATAACACAGCCCTCGGAGACATGCTGCCTGCAAGTCAATCGTCTTCTATTTCCAAATCCAGTCGATCATATCTGGGTCAGAATATTTGGCTAATTAGAGGGTGAGACAGTTTTTTTTCATAATTGCACAACAGGAGGGTTTGTGCCACAATGAGAGTATTTTTCAGAGACAGTAAGGTGGTGACTGCAAATCCCTGCTGGGCTTTTATACCTCCATTTATACAACGCGTCTCCTGCTCCTCAGCACTATAATTTCCGGCAGAAATTGCATTTAGGCACTTGGTATTCAATAGAGGATGTTTATCAGATTATATGAGCCTGTGCAGTCTAATTTGCATGTTTCGGAGGGGCTAGCGTCATGGCTCCGGAGCTCACTTTCCAAGGCAGGAAAGACCGGCCACATACTTGATTTGGTCTTTGAGTTCTCAGAGCGACTCAATCCAAAAATGCCCCCGTTCAGTATGTTTAATTTTGTGCCCTGCTAGATGATTCACACACATCCCATGCTGATATCACTGACAGGGCTCAGCGTATCTCATCTGTATTTTGTGAGAATAAAACAATAGAAACAAGCTGTGGGGCAGTTTGTGTAGTTTGACAGAGGTTATTGCTGCATGATTTTAATCATATGAAAAATATATACTTGCGAAGAATCATCCCGATGCACACATTCTGTAATATTTGGACTGCTCATTTCCCTCCGCTTCAACAAAGGTCATGTGCCATGTCTGTCACAGCGAGCTGACAAAGATGTGATCAATAAACATCTCAGGGTTGTTGATGTTGATTGCTTTGTTGTTGTTTTTCCTCCGGCATGCGATGGTCAAGTACCCCCACAGTGTTAAAGGTCCACCATTTCAAGAATTACCATCTGCTCTGAAAGATGGAGCGAGCCACCTACTCCAGCTGCCTTCAGACCTCAGATTTCTGCTGTCCAGTAACACCGGACACCTTTTGATACAACACAATGAAGCTCCTCTGACAATCTCAACAAAGACCAGCATTGTGATGAAGCCAATAGAAAACTCAACCATTGGTGTTTTTAAAACATGTAAAATGGAATTTGATGCTGTATAAGTTGTTGGTGAGATTCATCATTACTTTAAAAGGTTTAATACAATGTCAACATTTGCTTTGGTCACGGTTTCCTTGGTTCTTGTGTTTGTTATGGACGTCTTTGCCAGCTGTGACTGCCTGTCCTGTCATGGACAGGGTGTACCCTGATTTCCCTCATAGTGAGCTGGGATCGGCTCCAGCACCCTCTGATCCAAATGTAGTTAAAGTGGTAAATAAGAGGGATCGGAGGCACACCCTTCTGAAGCATCACTGCAGATTTCAGTGAAAATACGATAAAATCATGCTGAACAACAGTGTTGTGGAAATTAGTGAGATTTAGCATTTTAGCACATTAAGGAGCGATGCAAATACAGAATAGCTCAAGTGCATGAAAAAAAGAGGATGGGTAGCATGTTTGTCAATTGAAATTTCTGTACAATCACATTATAGTTGTCAGACACCACGCAAGAACTGGGCCGTCATAATTGTGTGCACAATGCATATATATGCAGTGCTGCAACAAATTAGTTCAATTGTTAGCATGATGTGGATGACTTCAATGACAGATTTGCTCATTAAGCCGAGCTATATTTATCAGTTGATTGGCAGAAGGTCATGTAAAATGTGGACAGATTTATCAGCAAAACTTAGATAAAATGACAATACGCTGACTGCAGCAGACAGGTAAGGTACTGTTGATGCAATGCTGCTATTGCTCTGCAGATAATACAGAGATCAGATGATGATAATATCAGGCCCACTCAGTCCAGTCACCTATTTTGCAGACAAGACTACTAAATTATTTCAGTGTTACTGAGATGCTCCTTCAAGAAACAAGAGTTAATCCAACACCTGCGAAAACAGCTTCAGGTAACAGCGACAGAAGACTGAGAGAGACAGCAGCTCTGCAGCACTACAACTCTTCTTTTATATGACAAAAGCATCAGACCCACTGAAACACCTAAATGGAAATACAAGTTTATCCAGTGATATGATCAGTTATGATGTTGTAACATATTTATTTGATAGTATTTCTTTTACAGTACATTTACTGAATGTGGACAGATGGGATCCTGAGCTGCTCTCTGCTGAAAATTAGTTTGCACCTAGTTCCCAGAGACCATGTCTTGTCACATTGTTTTCATATATGATGTGATTGTTGCTTTTAATAACTTTGATTTTGTTGTCCATCTCTGTATTTCATGTCACATGGTGTGATGTTCATGTATTCACGTTTCTGTCGTCATGCGTTTCACGTTTCTGTTCTAAGGCGACTGCTTTCATGTTGCGGGTGTGTGATGTGTTTCACTTTTTCTCCCTCATCTCTTCTGCGCTCCCTCTCCCTCATTAACTCTCTAGTGCACCTGCATCTATTTAAGCTGTGCATCCTGCTTGATGTGCATTTAAGATTGCGGTTCACCCATACGTTTGATCCCTGTCAGCGTGTGGGTCTCCTGTTCACTGACACCAGACATCACTGCTCACACCAAATACTTGAAGGAAGTTACTGTTTTTCCTCCACACAGGGTTTGTGAATGATTTCTTCACCCTATGTATCCTTTCAAACGGCCCTTTCCAAATTGATGAAGCATTTAAAAGATAATAGTTTCAATGTTCAATTGAATAAAAGTGTAAACTTTCCAAGAAACACATCAGGAGAATTTTCACCATGTCTGCCCACTTACTTTACTTTGTTTCAAGTAAAATAAGGAGAAAGAAATCCAGTAAACTATTGAAATGACAGGTCAGGCTTAGTCTTGTGTTGAGCATCGTGAAGGATGTATCAAAGTTTTTTCTCCGAGGTGTACACGCATTGTTTCTGTTTGAGTAATACCAGATGTGATCTAAGGGAAAATGATGAATATTTAATCAGTGTTACCTTGTTGGCATCCGCTATGCCATATTTTTTTTGCATAGTTTGCAAGGTGGGATTTTATTTCCACAAGCACAGCAAAAGTGAAAGCTAAGCAGTTATTTAGTGGATTTTTAGAGAGCGGTGGAGTGTTTTGCAAAACCATCCAAAACAACATGAGTCAGAAAACTTACTGTTAAGGCTAAAATCAACTTTTAGCTTGTGTGGGTAGTAATTTATTATCTCGATGAAGCCACAAAGGAGGCAAACAAGAGCAGAAAGAGGTACAGTAAACATGATAAACCCATGTTGATGTTAGCTGATACAAAATGGGTTTTCAGTTGGATGAGGAAATTTGCTGTAAAGATTCCAAACACATAATATACTGACAAGAAAAAGTCAGAATACTGCTCTATAATGAGGTTATGATTTTAAACAGATCAGGACTCACGTGGTCCCAGTGTCTCTCGTCTTTCTTTCCCCCCAGCACATAAAAGTTACATCAGGTCAGAAGCTATTTAAAAACCCGCCGAACCTTCTGACCCATGAAGCATTGCTGGTTTTAGTTCTGCGCTTCTTCTGTAACACGTAACCCTCCATCCACAAAGAGGCGGCGAGACGTCCTTTATTTCCGGGCCCAGCAGACAGATGGTGAGTCTTTTCAATGAAGCATAATCTCCCACCAAAGCTGAGATAAAACAGCTTTTAATACTGCAAAATCCGGAGGTTTTATCCCCGCTGTGGTGATACCACACATATGGCTCAACATCTGGGGGTGGGGTGGGGGGGTGAACAGTGGCCGGCCAGACGTCATGTGACGGTTCTGTCAACTTCCGGTGGACCAGTACTGTAGTTAATATTAGTTTGTTGTTGTTTTTTGATCGCTTTGGTTTAAAAATAAAATAACTTTACATTCAGTAAAATATGTAAAAAAAATAAAGACTATTTAATAGTGAGAAAGTGACCTTTGACTTCTCACATAAGTTACCTTTTTCTCTTTAAAAATTCCAACTGTGTATTTTTGAAGTTTAGGCACCTTTCCACATGAAATTAAACTGCACAAATCACCTCTAGTATCTCTGGTGCATGGAAACTAACTACTACTGTGATCGCTCGCTGCACTTGCACTACCACAGGCGGCTGGCAGACAGATGCACAGCAGCATGAAGTACGTGCAGATACACAGCTGACAAAAGCAAGCAGTGAGACAAATTGACTGGCGCGCAAGATATCGGCGGCGGAGCAGCCTGGCGCTACGTCCAAATAACATATAGATCCACACACCTGCGGGAGCACATCTACACACAAACAGCTGTTTAAAAAGTGAAGCTTGTACGTCTGATAAAATAAAAAGGAAACAGCAGGGGATGCGAAATGTAGCTATCTTGTGATTTTTTTTTTCTACTGTGGTCCAATTCTTTGATGAAATTCCGTGATAGCGTGTCGTGTGAAGATGCAAGAGCTAAAAACAGTCTTGATCCAGGCTCGCAGAGGATCGTGGGGCCAGCGACATTCATCCAAAGTGACTGATAGAGTGCATGCGTGTACATGTCAGAGGTGACAGTTATGCTAAAACATGTTTCATACCAACAACCGTCTGATGGATGAAAGATGAGTTATGGGGGGGGGCTCCAGAGCTGAAAAGGAGAAGACATTTATAGCTCTATCATGGAAATGGATTTCACTATTCATTACCCTGAGGACTGATGACATGACTTTTAATGTTGAATCATTGTACCATGACTTGTCCTGTGCACCGAGTCTTGATACTGTACGACAACTGGATGTCATGCATTACAGCACCTTTGTCATACTTAGCGAGCACTTTCATATATTTCATAAGCTGTTTGCGTCAGTTGTTCTCTGACGGCTGACGATGAAGTACAACAGCTTGAAAAGAAGAGGTCAGTAAGTTCTTTTTTATTGTGGCTCTCCGTAAATACTTACCCCTCTTTATTTTTTCGCCTGATTACCTGCAGTTCACAAAAGGAGACGTTTTCCTCTGATGGAGCCACACTGCAGAAAGCTGAAGCGTTATGAAGGAGACTCAGCCTCATCCTCACAAGCTGCAGCCGCTCTTTATCTCTTGCAAATAAGACAAAACACAAAGATGGATACTGCTTAATTAAGCAGACTTTGTTGATCCCTCTTGGGGAAATCGCCTCTCTGTATTTAACCCCTCTCATAGGTAACCCTAATGAGCTGCCAAGGTGCAGTCCCTCGGTTTTGCACCGGGAATTCAGCTTTGGGATCCAAACCTGTGAATTTTTGGCCCAAATTGGACTCTTGCATGGTTAGAATTGTTGTTTTCTGGTGTTTTAATGTGTGAATGTGAGTAAACGGTAATGTGTGATGAGCAGTGCCACTCGGTATTTAGAATGTTTTCATTAAAAATGTACCACATCCTACGAGCCAAACAGCTTTATTCTGCCACCGGCTCTTGTTTGGTGGAAGTTTAAAGAAAAAAAAAAGATTTTTCACAATTACAAATTTGTTAAAAAGAAGAGGAGAATCAGCAACCTGTGGTGGAATATAAACAAGTGCATGCCTCTGCCTCTTGTGTCACATACTGTAAAGTGAAAACACACATTTTCTAAAGTTAGATTGCCAAGAAGCTTTTATCAACTTAAAAAAAATTATCCACTAAACGAGATTTTCTTTTTTCAACCTCCCCAAACCCATCCAAGGAGGGAAATAGTAGGAAATAATAATAATAATAATAATAATAATAATAATAATAATAATAATAATAATGAATGAAAAACAAATTAAGAAATAATTACAGTGATAAAATAGTAAATCAATCTGAAATTATCCACCCAGACTGAATTAGTTTTCATGTCAGACTTCAAAGTAGATTCAGTATTTGAGCCTGATTGCATCTCCATATTGTTTCAATTTGACTTTCAGTTTTCCTACCTGAAAAATGACAGTTTACTTGGGAATGTTGAATGTTCCAAGTACCAAATGACCAGATGCAGAATACAGATTAGATACAGATGCCACAATTGGTAGAACTATATATTGGGCATTAAACACACGATCATATGAGAAAATTGTGAGATTCAACACAGCCAAAGGACATTTGACAATAGAATTCCAGAATGGATTGTGGATTGGGTTCATTTTTTTTCCTCAAAAAATTTTATCTTGTTTGCAGTCACAAACCTTTCCTCCAAGGGAAATTTGTTTGCAGTCATAAACATTTTCTCCAAAAGAAATGAATTTGCTGATGCATTGTGATTTGTGTTTTTGGTGTTGAGCACATTGGTTGCAAACAGCTCTGCAGAAAACCGAACACACCCATCCAGTTGTTCAGTGCCATTTGCAGAAGAACCACCGTGTGTGCAGCTGATTTATAGCTCAGCTGTTGTCAGTAGGTGGTGTGGACTCCCTGAAATCCTCCAGTTCAGGAAATGTAATGTTGCTGGAAAGGGCGGAAATTTAAACTCAAGGGTGCGTGTCAAAAGTGCATTTTGTAATAACTGATTTTAAGCAGCAGGTGTGTCTGAGACAAAGTCAAGGGCAGGGGAGAGATCCAAATACATCGATGACAAACGAACATTTTATTCAGCTCTCATTCCTCGAGCTGGAAACATCATTTATCAAATTAAACATGTACCAGCTGGCAAATTATGCACCAATTACACTGTAAATCACAGATGACTCTGCAGCATGACAGTGACTGCACACCGCTGTTAAACTGTCCCGAACCCCGAGAGTGAGCAAGTATCCTTTCACAAAACGACCGACTTGATTTAAAGTTGAAACGCACACGCCTCCATCTGCAAAGCCCCACTGCGTGCAATCGTACCCAAGAGCCCGGCCATCCCTATTCCCAAGTCCGTGCTTTACTCTGCTTGGCTGGGTTTTATTAATGCAATCCTTCCACATTATCCATCATTTTCTCTCTGGCGAGGACTTGACAGTTAATTAGATGCCACATTTGCTAGAACTATATTAGGCATTAAACATGAGTGGAAAAAAAAGCAACAGTGACCGGCGGTCGCAGCAAAACACACGATCATGTGAGGAAACTGTGAGATACAGCACAGCTGAATGTTTCAAACCTTATCCCTTTAAAAGAGAGTGAAAATCAGGGTGGCTTCAAACCTCACTGAGATCACTCTGTGATGAATGATTCAGTATTTCTAAGGCCAAAGCTTTGGGTTAGTACATAAACCACACTGGTTTAACCACTTACAGTGAAACAGAAACCAAATCTGACACGTTTTCTGTTTTGTTGTGGGGGAAGAAAGTCACTTTGCTGAAACGGTGAATTAAGCTGATTTACTCTGAGCATTACAATGTCTTTTTTCATACAATTCTCTGACCTCATTTTTACAGGAATACTGTCATCATGACATTCCCAGTATGTATATATACTTTTATCTTATCTGCCTGTGTTGCACTGCGCTGAGATGCCCTATATGTGGATCCAGATGTAGAGGTTCATTCTATATGCACTGAGCGACAGTGTGGTACAGTCTGTTCTGTCCACGATGTGTTCGGGGAACGAAGCCCAAGAGACGACTTGCTTCTTCTATCTGACAGATGAACCTCTAAATGCATCATCCATCACTGATCCAGTCTACCCTTAACATTGTTCTTAGATTTGAAAGCGATATTAAAACAATCGTACATATCATATTTGCAAAGTTGGGCGATTGGTTGGTAACAGGAACGCATTACCATAAGATACCAAGCAGTCATTTTTCTTGGCTGCTGCTTCCTGAGGTAAGCACAAAATCACATCCCAGCAGTAATATCTCTTGAGAGCATGATTGATGGTACATCCTACTAAAAGAAGTATAAATAGAAGCCGACAGAGTACAGCAGTCTGATTATAGTGACGGACTCTGTCTCAACCACACTCAACTCATGCACGCGATCAAGGAGAACAGCAAATAAACAAAGTTATGTCATTATATATATATATATATATATATATATATATATATATATATATAAAGAATACACCAAACACCAAAAATTATCAGCATACTAAAGATTCTGAAGCTCTAGCTAAGATATCAGGCATTTTTAATCATCCAACAACATCTGTAATTAAAAGTTGTTTGGGAAGTATATTTTCTTATTGATGAATTATGTTTGTTGCATCTTTGTTTACAAAGCTGTGTTTGAATACCTTTGAGTTGTTTCACAGTCGTGGAATCTCAAGGCATTTCTGCCAAACCAAGAAGTATTTGCAGAGCAGCAGAGTACAAACAAACCCTTCAACTGTTTGCAACAGAGGCGCAGAAGGGATCAATAGGAAACTCAAACATAATCAGAAGCGAATTCCTTGAAGGATTCACAGCCAACATAATCCCCATCTCCATTAATGCCACTCAGTGTCAATCCTCTTGATCAAAATAATAACACATGATCTCAGATTTGGGTCCAACAGAGCAGTAAGTCCCAGTGTCTTTGGCTTTTAAGTCCCATTTGAGCATAACTGCATTGGTGTTGTTACTTACACTGTTTATGACACGGTGCAGTGTTTCATGCAAGTATTTTTATTGTTGTCCACACCATGAAGGTGAATATCCTTGGGATGTCTGGGACATTTTCAGAATAGGGAGATAAAATAAAATGATTTTCAAGGAGACAATTCCATTAAAATGTACATTTTCATAAAAAGCTGAAGCTCTGAAGTTCGTCAATAGTCTGTCTTCCCTATTCAGAGATCTCGGTTTAAAGTGAAGTAATTATACCTTGCGAATGACCTCCTTTTAGTTGTGTTTGACACAAGACTAAGCTGTGTGCCTCTGAAGAACGGTTATTTCAGCACGGTTATTTTCATTTGCATGCAGCTTCATTCAGCACTGCACAAGCCTTGAATTAACCCTGATAGAAAAAAGAAGGCTGTCTCAGACTCCCACTGCTTCCCCTGTTATGACAGCACTCCTGTCAAAGAGTGAATCCACAAGCTCAGTCGACCTCGTGCATGTCAGGCACGCACACGCACACACACAACACATGTCAGGACCTCTGAAATGCTGCGATGAGAGATCCAGCTTTGTAAAGAGACATGCATAATGCGAACATGAACCGTGGACAAAGCAGACATTATAAAACTTGGTTGACCCTAAGTATTTCTTTAAATTTACAGCTTGAGTAAAAGAGGGATGAAAAATGTGCTTATCTTGTTGCATATTTAAAATGACTTTTTTATCTATTTAATTTATAAATCTAGTCATGTACTTCACCCACAAACTTTGGTTTTTGTGCTTTTCATCTTTTCAGCCCATTAGGTTCAGTTATGTCTGTTTTGCTTTATTTATTTATTCATTTATTTGTTTATTCATTTATTTAATGTGACTTTGTCTTTCACCAGTGTATGACTAGATTACTAAAATTAGAATATATGGCTGTAAAATGATTAATGATAAAAATGATATCCAATGAGAATGATTTTGCTCTCTTTCTCTCTCTTTTTTTCCAAATTACTTATGGCAGCTCTTGTAAATTGTTTACTGTTTCTGCCTGGTGTAAAAAATGGTTCAGGACTCAAACTGAGAGGTATCCAGACAACGTTTTATCAGTGCAGAATTAGATTCAAAGGGTTACATGTGATTTAAGTGAAGAATCCTCTTGCCCCTGACATCTCATGTCCACTCTTTTCCCTTTTTTTGATGTGGGTTTGTTTGTTGTTAAAGAAATAAAAGATTATCTTGTTGTCATTGTCATATTTCCAATCTTGACAATAAATTGCTATCAGTAGAAACTTGATAAGGAATTAAGTAAAGTAAAAAATAAAACATTCTCAATATGAGCATTACATCAGTTGGGCTAATCTTTTTTTTCCACATTTCCCTGATGTAATCCTTTATTATTGTTAAAAATCAGCTCAGATTGATGGGTCACACATGCTCCGACATGCAGATTCTTATCAAATCCATCTTAATCAAAGGAATAATTATTCTTGGCCTGTCAAGATTCATTGATCTGATCTGTTATGCGCACATTTGAGTGCATGAAGTGAGAGACGGAGAATATGTTGCTGCTTTTTTTGTTTGTTATTTTTGAAATACTGCATGCATACTGCACATGGTCAAATTATAAAACAGCACGCATAATGCCACCATTTAATGTTTTCATTGGTGCTTCAGCTTTCGGCCAAAAAATTCATAAGTTCAAAAGTTGCATTAAAAAAAAAAAATAATCCTGCAACACAACAGAAAGTCAGGCTGTAACACTGAAACACAAACTTGGCCCTTTGCTCTCCTCTGGTTGAGACCCGTGTGCACGTTTCTGCCCCGACTGAAGCGTACAATCCCTTAACATGCATTTCATGCCTGTCATCAACTTGGGCAATGTGTTGCCATGGCAACGGTGTCTCCAGTACAGCCCCTGGTGACAGCCTCCAGCCAGTCCTGTGAGAGAGAGAGAGAGAGAGAGCGAGAGCGAAAGAGAGAGAGAGCTGGAGTATGAGCAGGTGAAATATCTACACATCAAAGGGAGACACACTGACCTGCCTACTGCTGTTTTAAAGCTTCAATAAATTTCCTGCTGATGTCTGCCTACAGGTGGAGAAGAAGGGAGCGACTTCAAATGCCTTCTCAGAGGAAGAAAAGGTGAAACCACATGAGGCCCACAATGCCTCTATTTTCTAACAACGGAAGCACACACTGAATCATTGCGGTAATGCTCCACAGAGGTGCCATCGTGTGCCATCGAAAGGTGACTTCACCCTGAGAATCCCAATTCCCCTCTGAAAAGGCAAACTGGATCGACTGCAGCTTTTGAAGACATTTCACCTCTCACCCGAAAGTCTCGATTAGTCCCGGAGTCTTCCTGAGATGTTAAGCCTGGCATTCGGTCAGCTGCATTGTTATTCTTTCCATAAGGTGTCCATAAGAATGTTGATGAACAGCCCAGATCTTTGTTTAGCTGTTACTTTTTGTCTTTTAGCTTAATATCTTGGGGCCACTCCACTACAGGACTGATGGTGCATTCAATTAAGCATCAGTGTTCTCCCCTGGTTTCCTTCTATTGTGTGAAGTCATGTGTATCAGGGTAATGACCTCAGTGTGATCAGGTGGCTTTAGAAGACGAGTGGAATATCAGGAGATTACTGTTATTGCTATTGAGGATGAAGGCAAAGACGTAGGTGTTCACTTTGTGCAACCTTGCAGAAGAACAAGTCATTTCAAACACTGACCTCCATGACTCTGTGTGCATGACTGTGGCACACTACACTCTTGCATCCCCCAACAATTCTGTACTAAAGACATGATTTTGGTGTAAATAAAAAAAAAAGTTAAAAAATGGAAGATATTTCAAATTATTATACATTTAAGTACTGTGGCCCTCAAGGAATATATATGTTTATAAATCAAATTGCCTTAAAGGATTATCCTTAGTAACTTCACTTACTTTGAATATTGCAAATCCACATTGGTTCAATACACTCAGCACCTGTGGCAGTCTCTCTGCTGTCTGCTGTCAAAAAAGCAACCAGTGATAGACTTCAAAAGGTCTCGTTTTAATTACCTAACAGCATAATATGGTGACTTTTCCTAACAAAAAGCCCCTTTTCCTCTTTTCCAGCCTGTAGCCTATCCTATCAGGCAGCTACAGTGAACTCTTTAGTTGTTGGCGATTTAATCTTTTTTCCATTTATATGCTAAGTCTGCCACAAAGCGTTTTTGTGCCAACATCATCATCCATGATTCTAATCTTTCTGACACAAAATGGAAATTCATTGGGCGTTCCGCTGAACTGCCTGCGCCGCTCGCAACCCGTCCAGAGCAGACCAGGTAATTGGTCAAGACCTGTGTGAGTGCTTTTCATTTTGACTCCTGAAGAACAAGTGGGAACACAGTGACGACGCTATATGACGGCACTATATGGTGTAGTGGGATGGAAGAAAGACAACGAACAGAAGAACAAGTGAGAATGCAAAATCTTGTCCTATAGACTGTGTGAGCAGCACCCAAATATTCTCATACACATAGCACTGAACAAAGGTGACTGGGTCTGTTCCGCTCAGCTCTCCGGTGCTGCAGCTTTCTGGGCTGTAATGATGTTCTCCTATTATTCCTGGGACACCCAGAGAAAAATTAAGTGAGAATATTTTGGAAGGACAGAAGAGGCTTAAAAGGAGGCTTGGCCCATCATTAGCCGTTGCATGCTAACACTGCAAACCGTAATGAAATATTCAGGGCTGTGCTGGGATGTCTGAAGCTTTCGCTTGCTTCAACACCATTACTTTCATTTATTAAGACACAACAATGGAGGAGTCAGAGGAAGTAAAAGCCCACAAGAACTCCCGAGATATTTATGAGGACTTGAATCTATCAAAGTCAACATTTTTTTTTAAAAGACTGAATCCATGTAGATGTGTCCTTTCTTGATTCATATTTCATATGCTGGGCTCATGCTCTGTATATTCAGTCCAGTGAACCCGTTCCATGTCGAAGATGGGCTTCACCATGCACCAGTGAACATCACTAAGGGGAACGTTTTCAGTTCAACTGAAAAAAAAAAAAAAAAAAGGGAAAACACTGGTGTGCTCCCACTTGGTGTCCTTCAAAATCGAACCGCCGCCGTGGCTCTCGACGACTCATTCTGCATTTCCAAAATCTGAAAGCCGATGGTCCTTCAGTTCTCCACTGAAGAGCCCTCACAGCTCATTGACGTGATGGCTCGTCGATTGAACATGCTGTCATGTGGCCATGACATATAGCCTCGCTGCTCTGTGTTAGCACACCATCAATACACAGTTGGCTGATTTTCTTTCTTGCCCATACAACAATCAATCTGCTGTTGGTTAAAAGGCGTATTCGTGACTCAAGAGTGTCAGGCACCGTGTTTCTTCTCACGATGCTTCCAGAGCCGCACACTGTTAGTAAAGCACATCTCTATTAGGCTGGCAAGCAGAGTGCAACTAATGCGTCACACATAGCTCAAGGCTTTAATATATTTTCCCTATTCAATGCCAGGAAATGAGATCTAGAGAACAAAGAATTGTCCTGGAAGAGTCACTGAATACGTTTATGATGATCTTGTCAATTATGTGAATGCGGGAACACAGCTGATATTACCCACTGTAATGTACCCTGCATTGTTGCCTGTATGGGTAGAAATGAACCATATTATATTAGATGAGCATTTTTTGATTCATTTCTCGGTGACTGCATGTTCCAGCGTGCCTCACGATGGAACCGAAGCTTCTGTGCTTTGCTGCATCATGTTCTCATGAGCTCTCCCCACGAAAACAGATACAATTCAGAGGGCCTGAATGACGGTGGACCTGCGGAGACTGAAGCACAGACTCAACGTCAAGGCTTTCAGGGAACGCACGGAGCTTGCGGGTGGTCGTCTGAATCACATCCAAGATTCTAACTGTCAATTTCGATGTGAAAGGATATGTTCTGCCCTATTCATCCCTTCATGGCTTTATGGCTGCGATTGAGTGTCTCAGACTGAAAGGCCAATGAAGAGTGAAAAGAAAATAAATTACAGAAATAACGTGATTGCTGGAGGAATAGGTGTTTGTGTTTTATGGTTCTCTTCTGTGCTGAGACACTGAGGGATTCTTATTTGACGTCCTTTGACCCTGACTGTAGGAGGTGATTTCAAAGTGACTGGTTGTTTTTTCATGATGTTATATGAGGTTCACAAAATGGGAAGCCACATTTTTATTCTGAGGAAAATTACAATCTGTGCTTTATCATCTTCACAAGCCCCATAACTTAACAAACAAGCAAGTTTTATGTATGGGGAATAATCATACTTCATATAAATTTTCATTTTAAAGTACAGTTTCTTGAATAAAACAAATCTGTCCACCAAAGTAGTTTTGTGAGTTCCATATAAATTGCCATTTATTACAAGTTTTGTAATTACCTCCTTGACTGAAATAAAGCCTGAAATTCAGTGTCGATAATTGTTTCAGCTATTACAATGTCTGATATGCAAATGCAGCATTTTTAGATTATACCATCGGTCAAATATGTCACCGAAAAACCAGGATCAGGAATGTGGGGGTGTGAAGTTTTTTCCATTTCAGGCTGGTAAGAAGAGAGCATAATAGGATATCCAGACACTGGATCAATTCTGTGCTTACATTTATATCTTCTATTATACTCTGATTACATTACATGTAGCTACTGTGATAAATTGTTAAATGTATCCATTTGGTGATTAAATTTGATAAAAGATGCAGTGAGATGGCATTGTAGCAGCTAACCTGTTCCTTTGTACCTTTTTCCAAAAACCTGGATTTCTTCTACATTACCCACCAGCGTCTGTCCGGAGACAGCCGTAGGTTTGGGTTTCCTCTTCATAACATGGCAGCTTGGGTGAATTCTGGCAGCATTGCACAGCTAAGCTATATCCCTCAGAGCTCACCCTCTGCCAGTTGGCGTCCGCACTTTCATTGATAGCTTTTACATTGACTAAACCTATCAGTCTTCCAAATTGCTACAGTTTCCTTTATTGCTGTTCAAAGATCATGCCACATGAAGTCATTTCATTGCTCTTCCCATATAAGAGATAATCCATGGAATCAAGCCCAGTGGAAAACAGCGCTACTGCAAGGCATAATGCAAAGTGAAACCACCAGTGATTCGGTTATTTTTAAATTAATTTTTCTTCTCAATTACTGCGAGTTCTTTTGATTATCAGTGTATTGTGAATTTATGGCTGTGCATAATGCATTTCTGAGTGCAGTAAACACTGAGCAGCCCTCAGGTCAAGAGGCTGAGACTTGTTCCTCGGTGTGTTTATTGGTCCATCTGTGACGCTGTTCTGACTTGACCGTTGCGTCTTAATGGAATCAATAATAGACCAAGGTGGCACAGTCACTCCATTAATTTGACTTTATGAAACTGCCAGTTTGTGCACACTCTATATTAATACATAACAGACTAACTCCCGCTTGTTTGTCTTGGACCATACGGTACAAACAGCTCACTAATGTCCATCATGACCATGTTGTATGTTTCTTTGGGTTTTTTAAGACCACAAAATGGCAGATCGATAAGCCTCACAATTCTCCAACAGAAGAATACCACCATGGTGAAATGGAGCTTGGTTTACATTCATGGTACACAAGTCAATAAGCAATTTCAGATTAGCCCGTATTATTGTGTTCACTGGATGGAAAAATGCAATACACAGGCTCCAAGGCTATGCTATTTCAATTTGTTCCAAATACAACAGTTAAGAAAAGGATAAGTGGCTCTGCAGCAGTAAAATACATAGTTAAGTTCCAAAATCTGCAAAAAAAGAGTCAAGGTGACATCTTGTGTTACCAGTGTATTCATTATATTTCCCTTTTTTTGAACATAATTCTTCACCTGATGAGTCCAACCTGCACAATGCCATAAGTCGTCGGATCAACTGCTTTGTCGAGCATCTCTTTGTGCACCAGAGATACATACTGTTGATTTCATACTGCTGTTTCACGTATTGCAAGCTTGCTCCAGTTAAACTTTAAATTACAAACTGACTTAATAAAAACTAAACAAGATGAGCCAAAATGTCAGAACAATATTAGCTGCGATCTGAAGGGACAGGTATGACAGAACTGAAATATTGCTGTGGGGGCAAACACAGCAGTTGTTACAATTTGTCTCCCTGCGAGGCATCAATAATTCTGCACCTCGGGATCAGGACCATCTATCTGCCTGTCTGTTGCTCTGGCATCATCATTTTATTAAAAGCAGAGTGACTAAATTTATATTATTGTCACAAAAATGGCCTGCTATTCTACTGTCATTCACCAACCAGTACCACAACAGAAATTCAGTGTTTTATCATCTTTAAAGGACTGTCTTCATCTCACTGATGTCACACGGCTTCAGGAAAAGGACTCTAGATAGGTTAAAATATGGTGGGTAATTTGGAACCAAGGGTTTGGAAGCAAGAAAGAAATAAGGGCAAAGACAACAGAGAGATGAGAAGAACGCAGTGGATATCAAGTCGGTCTAATCAAGTAAATGGATGCAGGAACTGATGTGGACAGACATGACAAAAGTTTAAAAGGTGAAGTATGAAAGGCTGTCCAAGAGGGGAGAGGCTCGAGGGAAACAAACAAATGGTCTGGGGCCAAAAAACACACACCAAGAACACAAGAGGCTGCAGGATGACAGAGTGTAAGCAAATAAGACAATCAAACAGCACACAGAGGGAGAGACGGGTTTAAGTAAGGGAGGGCACAGGTGAACCGCATGAGGGTAATTATTACACACAGAAAAGGCTGGTTGGAGACAGGAGGGGGAGTCCACAGAAGCAGCAGGCACAAAAATGCATCACAAGCACAGTCACATTTTGAACTACAATATTCACAAGTGTTGATTTGGGGTGGAACAAAACTGTTAATCAGCAACAGATATAGACAAAAATACTAGGGCTATCACTTTAACGCATTAAATAGATTAATTACTCACACTGTAAATCAATCCGTTACAAAAATTCTCATAAGATTATTTATAAGACTTGAGTGGCAATTCAGTGCGAAGTGAATTGTGAGTTGCTTTATTTAGAAGCATGTTATACTTGTCATACTCACTTTGAATTGCTGTATTGAATTAACTTTAGTATTCATTTTGAATTTAGAGTTTGCTTAAAGCTAGGGTAGACGATGTTGTCCAAAAGCATTTTTTGTCATACTGAGTGAAATGCTCCTTGCCCCCTGGGAGAAGTCAATACATTATGTGGACGGAAAAAAGTGCGGAAAAAATCTGACCACTGTAGCGGCCACAGGAGTGTAAAAACTCTGACCAATCGTATCATGCGGACCGCTCTTAAGAAACCAATCAAATCCGCCGTTCTACCAGCCCCCTGCGCGTTCATTTCAATGGCGTGCACTGGCCCTGGTTCAGTGCGCGCGCGCTGCCAAGGAGCTCTCGGCGCTCGCAGCTCGCGTGAAAAATAGAAGGAAGCGGAGCGGGCGCGCTGCGCTACTATGCGCGTTGTGTGCGGGCAGTCAGAAAGGTTAATAACATTGGAGGCGATCACAAAAGCTCCTCCAATGGGGTGGGAGCTGGACGGAGCCTTGGGGAGATGCTACATTCGTGCTACATGCTAGTTTTCCAAGATCGTCGACCCTCTATTTGAGACTCAGCTTTATTTTATTTCAGATATTTTTTAATCAGTATTTGTATTGCATTTTTGAAAAAAGCATCAAGCCTACTTGACATACCGATGTACTTGACCTTTTCCTTCTTGTGAATTTCATTAATGAAACACGCTGAAAGTGTTATTTGAGTTGCCTGATTGGGCTTAGAATTTATTTTGGGCAAGACGTCCTGACTTAGCTTTCATTCACCATCAATAAAAAGGAGCATTTCAAATCTTCTCTTCTCAGTGTCTTCATTTGATGAGTCATGCATAACAATTCTGTAACATCCTAGAGTTTGAATTCTTTATTTGGGGACCTAAAGCAGATATGAGATGCAAATTTGATTAATCAGATTAAATATTTACAAGTCCTGTAATTAATTACTTTATTTTATTTTTTTATCACCTTATAGTGCTAGAAAAATATTTTTGAGCATTCAAGCAAACTAAGCAAGGCACTACTATCTTTATGCGCAAGGTCATTTTTAGTATTTTTTTTTTTTTTTTTTTTTTTTGCTCTTTTATTTATTAAGACTGCTTTGGGTATTTTTATAATTATGACACGTTTGAGTATGGTGATAATCAATTTGCATGACGAAGATGCAGAGGTTAGTGGTCATGATGAGGATGTCAAACATTCAAAAGACTCACAAAATGCTTGTTAAAAAAAAACAAATACTTTGTAAACTTAGAAGAATGACACTTCTGTTGAAATGTAACACATTTTTATATGTCCCTGTAGAGGAGGACAGGTCGTGAAGCAGACCTCAGGGAAGTCGCAGAAGAGGTTAGAGGGAACACCTGAGACTAATAATCAGTGATTACCTCTCCTGCTCTCTTGTAGCTGGCTGAGTTTAGAAGGGACTGGCTCCAGGAGGAGAGAGGTTTCGGACTGACCGTCTCCTTTGCTGTTTTGGGGATCAGTCTGAAAAGGCTCATGAGGTCCTATTGGTGAAAATGGTTAAATTAAAACAGACTGTGTCTTCTGTGTGCCGGAGGACTCATGGAGAGAGAAAAAGTTGTTACAGTCCCAACAGAAGCTGTTCAGTCACATGAAGCATTTATCAGACAAGCATGAGAAAATGTCACAGAATTGGTACCAGAAAGTTTGAGCCATCGGGAATGATTTTGAATCAATGACCATGGTCCCGTTTTAAGAGATGCACCTAAAGCAACTTTTAGCAACTGTATTGTAAAACCTGATGTTTATTATATCCAGAATTTGATCCTACAATGACTGTGTAGCCTCAATGAATGAATCACTTTATTTGGCATGCATTGAAGCAACAGGAGCACAAGAATAGCGCCTGAAAAACCGACACACGCTTTACAGCATGACATCCTCTCGATGTGACTCAAATACACCACAATGTTGATTTGTTGATACCACAATCTCCCCACTGCAGCACACCTGATTGCACTGAGGGGTTGTGACTGGTCTTTTCTTTTCACAAGCTTGATGAAGGTATCAGCATTGAATTGAGGGAGAAACTTAAAACAAGCAGGACACCGGCCCTCGTGGTCCTGCTCTCGATTATACACAATACAATTTGACCAACGTGACGACTCATAGTTCATTTTGACATTTAAACATCCGGGGAGCACAAATGTGCGCATGCATATTTACCATGTGAAAACCAACCATCAAGCCCACACTGCGTTTTGTTTCACTCAGTGTTCCCATCTTTTATGCTGTTAACATGTTTCTCCTGTTAGCAGTCTTGCTGAATGGATGAATGGCAATCTTTCACCACAGCCTTCATAGCTTGTTACAGGAAGAGCTGATTGTACCTCTTGGTTTCTAGTCCAGTTCAAACCCAGTATTTCATGCTGTCTGTTTCCGCGAGCTCTTTGAAAAGAAAGGACAGGTCAGCCTGTTTGCTCTAACAGCCACAGACATGCACCCATGCCCTTCACATGCTCAAAACGGTACACGTGAACGCGTGCGCTTGAGCTCGTCTTTTATTCATTGCGCCCCTTTGCAGTGTGTCAGGTGGAATCGCACAACATGTTCAAATGTGAAACTCTACACGACCAATTTGGCCAGTGAGTTGAAGCTGTACTCCATTTGCTGCTTCCATTTCATTAGCTCCATCAGTCACACTGAAAAGCCTTTCTCATGTCAACCCTCTATGTATAACTGAATCACAGTTGTTGTCATTTCATGCACTTGTGTACTTTCATGTGAAATACAATTTGACAATAATCGTTATCAGCTTTTTGCAGGAATCCACCAGACAGCTGGCTTCTCAATTGGTGGTTCTATTATCCAAAGTGAAGTAAAACACAATAGAATTTACAATGTTAATTATGCCTGTTTTGTTATTTAATTTCAATAATAGAAAGCACTAATAATTTTAGGATCTTTTTTTCTCCACATAATTCCTGATGGTGATTATATCACATCAGCAGCACAGTTTGTATTGCTTCTCCCTTGTGCTTGTTTCCCTGATGTGTCCAAGCATCACTGCAGTAAAACAATGCATTTTACACAGATTAAAAATTATATACAGTCTTCCTCAACGCTTCATAGAAAGATTTGCTTTATTCATTTTTGAATATATTCTTCAACCGCCTGAGTCGTTCATCCATTTATGTTTCCCCCATTAAATGTAACATGGCTTGTGCACTGGGTGAACTAGAACTTGGCTTGTGTATGATAATACATGGATGAGTCAGAAACCACTGTGATCAAAGCATGAATCATAAATACATCTCCAATGCAAAGGACTGTTTTTATGTGGTGACTTACCACGTGTGCTGGTTTGTTGAAAGAATCGTGTTTCTATTTTTAAAGACACAAACAAATCAAGATACGAAAGTAACTGTAAAAAAAATGTTGGGTTGAGATGTGGCCACTACCTGACAGGGTTTCAGAAGTTTGTTCTTCCTGGCTGTGGAAGAACACGCAAGTCGGTGACAGGGATCCAGAGATGAGGCGTCTGATAATATCTGAGCGAGTTCAGAAAAATGTATCATATAAAAAACAATCCTGTATGGATAGCAGAGAAGATCTCAAACTTTTTGTTGTCTTTGTTTTGTTACGGTGAGATCTGAAAGCTTGGAGGTGTTATTGTTCTGACTCTAAAGATGAGCAACCTTGACAGTGTCTCTTGCTGTGACACACTATACTGATCTTATGTGAAACAGTGACTGTGGTATGCAGAAGGCCTTTGTCATGATATTGTGACAAACAACAGCCTGATATAATCTGACAGTGTCAGAAATGTCACTACTACCATCTCGCATGACTTTCACACTGTGAGGTGTGACTGCTTTGAGCTATTTCCAACCAATGTGTGACTTACATCTTCATTTACACAATGTTTTCCTATGAATTTTTTAACTTTGGTTGCGTTTTGGATGTGTACAATATAGTGGTGCTCAGAGTCACTGCAAATGTGAACCTTTCCAAATCACTGGTACTTCAAACGTAGTAAACAGCTCTGCAGGTGCACATTTGGCAATAACAATGAAAGAATCCTCCAATAAAATGTATATTCACTTCAACGTCATCTGGATTACATGTTGGGGAGACATTTCTTTAAAATGAGTGGGGCAGACAAAAAAAAAGCACTTTAAAGACCTATGCATCTTTACTGCCGTGTGTCATTTTGTTACGCAAACACTGCACCCACTGGAGGCTGCTCATGAAAACTGCATCATTTTTAGCGTTTTTGCGATTTCCGTTAATGGTGCCCTGTAAATGCAAAACTTTTCTGAAATAAAAATGCAAAAATGATGACATTTTCAGTCCATCTTTCTCTCGTGAATGGGGCCTTACAGTCTGGAAAACGTGGTACATTTATTTCTGTAGACTATGCGCCCTGTCCAGGACAGAATCTTCCTTTCACCCAGTATTAACATGAACTTTGCACAAACAAGTTTCAAACCGAACTGAAACCAATAACTTATTAGGTAAAGACAATTTCACACAAAGCTTTTGACTCTTTAGAGCAGTGCCCTCTTGTGGCAGAAACTGTCAATGCCACTATATCGCTCTATCCTCTCCGACACTGATTGGTTAAGCTCCCTTTGCTACACGCGAATCTCTACAGAATTTTTTTTTCTGAAAATTATGCTGTGGAAAATGTAAACACATAATTGAAAGATAGATTATTGTTAATTTGAAAATTTTATATAATAAGGGATGATGCCAATCATTCCAGTATCACCCTGATCCTTCCTAATGCTTCTCATTCCCTCTCTATCATCACTATCAGTGATTTGTAAATCTTTCTGTTTATCGGTGCAGAATTTGTCTTTTTTTTCTCTGATTCATCGTACTGAAATCACACTTGACAATGAAGCCTGAGAGCAGGCGTTGGGACTTTCAAGAACTTTGCTTTTCTCAGTTCTCCTCTGTGAAGACAGTCCGTCATGAAGCGTAAATCTTTCAAACCAGCCCAGGCTGGCTTGAGAACTCAGTGGAGGGGACGTCTTTGGTGACTTGTCTGTACCATGAGCTGAATTACGGCCCTGGTGAACAAATCCTTACTTTTTTCAGTCACATATTAATCCGCTCTTCTTTTTCTGTAAAATGTCCACTTTGAGGAGCACTCCTCTGACTCCAAGCACTTTTCTTACCTTTTCATGCTATCTGATTGCATTTCAGTCAGTGACACTGTTTTTGGCCGCTTGACAAATATTGGAAGGATCGCTTAAACTGGCATGATGTATCATTTTCTGTGGCTGATTGACTTGACCTACCTCTGAGCCACTTCTCTCAAGGTGATTGCTCTGTGTCTCCATTTTTCAGGCGCATGTCGTTGTCACCAGTTTGGTTTCATGTTAGATTATATGTACATGCATTTAATGGCACGACTTGCATGACTAGATTCTCAGCGGCTTGGAACAATCTGAAAGGATCAAAGAGCCCGGTAAGCTGAACGTCCATCTGACTTCTACATTTCTATTTTGGAAACACAACAGATTTCAAAATTGAATGAATTAAAAAAAGAGAGAGAGAGAGCGAGAGAAAAGCTTCTTAATGGAATTCAGAGGTTCATGGCAACACTTCACTTGCTTCCCTTGATGAAGGAATACACTCAGATGGGAAGGTGAAATAATGAACTTGGATGCCTGTGAGGGATGACATAATTGGGATGGGCATATTCAATCAAAACACTCTTCTCTGTTCAATTTCCACTCTTGCAGGCTTACTTCACCCATATTTTCATTTGATTGGCAGTCGTTGGTAACTGGAACGTGCAGACTGTTTCCCCCTCCTTGAGGAGAGTTGGTCAGTCTGTATCAGTATGAGTATGATTAAAAAGAAGATCACTTATGTGACCTCTCAATGTCAGATTATGTTTTGTGGCAAGTTTGAATACTAATGAATACTACTTGAGAAAAAACAAGTCTTGATCAGAAGGAACACAGTCAAGGTTTCTTATCATCAATTTGTGTTAATCCATGATACTGGCTTTAAACAGTGCAAATAAAAATGCCAACAAATTGACTTACTGCTTCACTTTTCTATGTTCAGTCTATTTCCTAGAGGTTATTTCTATGCAATACAGAGAGCCATTATTTTTGTTAGTTTCTGTCTAGACAGTGACGCACAGATTCCCTATTTGCCTTTCATACAATCATCGCATAAGGTCAACATTTCAACTACACCGCGGACATAAAAGCTCCCTTTACAAATCCAATTATGTGTCTGTTTTCACCAGTTATGAACTGATATCACACCAAGTAATCATTTCTACTATTTGTGTTATTATGAGTGCTAGATAAGGTGTTCTAATATTATTGATTGATGCCACAAATTACTTTATTGCATGATAACTCTGGTAATTTTATTAAAAGATCTGTGCTTGGCTTGTCGAGACCCCGGCTTGATCAAGTGTCTACGAATCACGACCTGCACATTCCTGTTACTGCTGAAGCACTGCTGATATTGACGTGCAGAACTTGAGCAGTTTTTTACAGTGACCCAGCAAGCCGCAAATCTTAACTCTACTCTGTAGCAAATGCCGCTCCAATGTGCCAACACCCAACAGATTCTTGGCCATTGTCAAGGAGCGAATGGATTGCATTGGAATTTCAGCAAACCTCCTGGTTAGTAGAGAGGTTTGTCTCTCAATTGCAAAGTTGCTCTTTCGATTCTTTATCTGCACAATGTTGAAGTGTTATTGAGCAAGACACTGGACCCCAAAGTGCTCCCAGTGAATGGACGGAGCGCCTTGCATGGCAGCTGCCTCCAGTGGTGAGTAAATGGGTGAATGTAATAACAATGTAAAGTGCTTTGAGGGCTGCTCAAGTAGTGCCAAATATGTGAAATCAATGTGGAGAACAAAACAGAACATGATCTGTTTATTCTGTTCAACTTATGAGTTCAGAGACATCCATTACATTAGTGCGGTTACATCCTGATATATCCATTTATGGTGAAATCTTGGACATTGAATGGGTTTCACTAATATCCCAGTGAAATTAAATTCATCAAGAGCCCTGTCACTTCTGACTAAACAACCTTTAAATGGTCGGGGTTTATGTTCTGTCTGGTGTTTTTTTTTGTGAGGTTCTAACTCTGCCTCTTGTTTCAGGCTCCATTTCTCTCCCTCCTTGTGTTTGATTACTGTTCCGTGCCCTGATATTGTTTTCTCTCCATGTTCTGTTCAATAATGCCCTCATACTCAGTTGAACGTGTGAGCTTTTGGACTTTTGGATTTTTGGTTGAACCATTTCTTGGCAATGAAATTAGTTGTGTATTAGACATATTAGAAATAATGATGCTATTTCAAAATTTCTTTGCACTAATCAAATCAGAATCAGAGGTTCTGGATAGAGCGCACATGATCAGGAAGAATAACTGGGAAATTCTCAGAAAATACAGACAAAGCAGTCTAATGTCTGCTGTTTTCTGTTATGTCAGTATGTTGTGTCATTATACCAAGATCTAAAAAGCTCTCTAAGGCTTTTAGAGGAGAGGTGGCAGATGCCTTTGAGCCTAGCAATACTTTTAATGCTTATGTTATGTTCGCCTCAAAACATCTCTGTACTGTTAGAAGGGAGCAAATGTGTCTCTCTCTAAACGTATCAACAACAACAGTCCATCTATGTATGTTGTTGTGGATTTGAATCTGAGCTATTATAAAACTGATGTACCCTTATAAGAGATCTGTGTTCATCACACTTTCCAAAACTTAAAACTGTATTAATATTTTACCGTTTGCCTTTATTTATACGTGTACAGTTCCCAGTTTTCAGATGCTACCAAAGAAACCGGTTTCATTCTGCTCCCTTTTACCAACATTTGATTAGAGATGCTTATGTAGCTATTTTACCTTCAGTATAAGTAGGTCTGCTTCTGCAAAGACTAACAAACCTTGAGAGATGAAGCACAGGAGAGCGGAAAATGATCATGTATGAGGCTATTTTTAATTGCTAATATGTTCATTTTTTTCAGGGCCAACTATTAGTGGTGGGTCTCCTGGGAAAGGCTGCATGTGCTGCTCCGGTTGCCATGGTACAGAAGATGAAGAACATCACGGTGTGTTTCACCAAAGTATTTAATAGAGTGCTTAAAAGTAAGTACGGCCTCAGTGGAGGCTGTTTAGTGGTATGAAATAAACAAAGGGAAAGCAGACAGACAGAGGTTACTGCTGCTGTAATACAATTTAGAAGATTTTCACATAATTAAATGCACCATATCAAATTATTATTATTTCTTTTATCTTGAGAACTGTGTTATGTTGAATATGTGTCCTCGCATAAAGGGTCAAAAACCTTTCCAAAGAAATTATGTACACTGCAGTTCTGAGTATTAAAGTAAGTGAGGCATGAATAGAGAAAGTTCTTTGACTTTGGCGACATTTTTATACATCATGTCAAATGACGGCAGATGTTTGCACAGCTGGTGGGGTTTCCAAAACACAATTGGAGATGAATTATGTAGAAGCAGCCCTGAAGCCATTTGTAACTGAGCTATTGTGTCTTTTCTGGCCACTTTGAATACTGCAGGGACACAGAAAAAACATCCGTGCCTCAGCCTCAGGATTCTCAGAGAGTGATGAAGACATGCCTTGTTTCCAGTTTATATCTACAGCTTTATTTACTGCACAGGCAGCCTTAAAGGGTATATCGAGACCAGATCAGCATGCATCGCGTCCCCGAAGAAGCGAAAATGACTGATTGCCTCATAAAGTTTTGAGGACAGCCAATCATCAGAGTTGAGGGTATTGTCTGCCTGTCCGACCACTTTGTGTTCCCGAATCCAAATCAAACATCAACACAGCTTTGGCCTTCATTACTCTTCACAGTTGTTTCTCTGACGGAGCACCAGTGGTCAAGTCATTCATGTTCGAATACTGATTGTGGTCAGTCCAGTATCCCGGGGTGGAAAATCATGGATGCAAACACAGGTTTGATGATAAGTCACAGACAAAATTATTAAGACAAACTTTGTAACAACAAGTTGGTCTGGAGTTCCCATCCACAGAGACCTGGAATAAATCCCACCTGCTGATTGTCCGTGCTTGTGTCTTCCCAGTTTGCAGGTTGAACTAAGGTTTCTTGCCACCAAATAAAACATTTTTAGACAGTTGTTTTGATTTTGGACCTCTGAAGTACAAAGAAAAGTAAGAAATTTAGTTCAGACACACAGAATAAAAAACAACATGATTAGTTGAATGTCACTCTCACACGTGTATTTCAGTTTCGACTGTCTCCACTCAAAGGCTTTCTTTGACATTGGTTTCTCTGCAATCACGCTAAAGCTGTATCTGCTGGCTTTTGCAGGTGTCCAGGGGGTATATTACACATGCATCGCGGAGTAACTCGGACCTTTTGAAAACATTATACGGCAAATTAATGAATTAATGTTGTTGGCCAGTCAGCAGCTTGTGAATGTGCTCTCACTGCACATTAGATTGATCCAAACAAGCACTTAATACATTGCTGTTTGGTCTGAAGCACACAGAGAGACCAGAGGAAATCAATTGGCCTGATAAAGAACAGGCAGGAGGGGCAGGGAGGGAGCGATCCAATGAGACCGGAGGTTGATTGCCGGTGTAGTAATCAAGTTTTTATATGAAAGACTTCAGGAAATTGGTGATCCAGTCAATATCCAATCTAATCAATATTAACAAGCTCTAATTCAAAGCAGCAATCTCTTAAAAAATGTTCCTGTAGAGCTTATCGGCAGGATTAGAGGGAGAAAACACCAGAGATGCTGCAGAAGAAAAAGTTCTGAGTCCTAAAACCTGCACAGCTCATCAGTTTGTTGACGTACACAGAAATGCCTCAGTGAAGTCAATGAAATTAGTTTTAAATTAGAAACTGCTGTCACGCTGTGAGTCTGTTGCACGAGTGCTGTGCTTCTGGCTTCCTCTCTCTCGCCACAGTTGTGTAAGTGAAACTAATGGATTTGTCTAGATTGGAATTGGTTCAGATAAAAAAGAACACAGCTTCTTTAATTAAGTGATTACACATAAACACTGACTCAAGTAATTGTTTATGCCTGTGTTGGTAATTTGTGTTCAGCTAGGAAGCGAGCGAGGTTCAGAGAGGATATTGAGACTGTGGTGTAATAATCCCTGTGGTGTACAAAGTTTTACTTATTTGCAAAGTGTGAAGGACACAATGGGCACCAAAAATGACCTCAAGGCTTATGAAACCATGCACACGCAAACACGGGCACAATAAGTTTAGAAGGTTGCAAGGTGGTCCAAATGTATGTGATTATAAAATGTACATTACAATTACAAACCACCGAAGACCTCGACAAAAAGGGTTTAACCACCTTAGGCTCTAATTTGACGGCGCAACTTGGCGATGATCAGAGGCGGAGGCAGCGCATTCCTATTTTCGACAGGCGCAGAAGAGGGTTTGTGACCGGTCTGCTGCACTTGCGCCGAGATGGGCGTGGCGGCGCACCAGGGGGAGGGCTCGACAGAATCAGCTGGCGCAGTGAGAGTTTATTGCGGAAGGTGTGAGCAGGCTGGGGAGGAGGATCTGATGATAATTTGTCTGAGAAAACCTCAGAGGCAGGGTTTCAGCTTGTCAGTGTCATGAAAGATACACAAAATCACTCATGAACCACATAATTGTTTTTATAATCTTCTTTAGCACTAGAACATCCAAGACGATCTGACAGACCATTTGGGTTTTTAGAATTCAAATAAATCTGTTAAAAATAATTCCCCTGTCCTCTAGTTCTTTGACTTTTCCTAAATATGTGTCTTGTATGTTTTTCTGAAGCAAATAAGGTCCTAACAATAACACAGATAATATTACAAAGCATTTATACCTCCAAAGGCCAACAGTGGTCTGTGAGACTTATTATTTATTTATTTATTATTATTATTATTATTATTATTATTAGACTGATTAAAAAGATGCACTTCACGGGGCTTTTTTTTTCTTCTGTGATTGATTTGTTTTGGTTCATGCGCGCATCTGAACAGGGGGCTAGCTCTGACAGCAGACAATCAGACAGATGGCCAAAAATATCAAGCAAATCCCAAAAGAAAGATAGTAAAAACAGGCATAAATAAGAGATATAAGGTGGAAGAAGCTTTAGCAATGATACAGGAGGTCAGTGAGGGGGAATCGGATGGCGGAGACGTGTCGGACATCAGCGATCTTGACTGGAGTGAAGAGGAGGAATGTTCTGAATCAGAGTCAGAACAGTCGCGGGCCAAACAGCGAAACAAATATAATGCTGCTGCCCCAAAAATACCCGACCGACCTCCAGCTGCTGTACAGTCCAGCGTAGAACCTGCAGTGGCGCATGAAGCGCTCACACGTCACCTCCAGGTATAGAGAATTACTGTAGGCTGCTGTCAGTTTACAACTAAATAATAATAACATAAAATGGTGTAAAATTATTATTATTATTATTATTATTATTATTATTATTATTTAAACTAATGTAATAAATCTGAGCACAACAGTGAACACGGTATTGACAGCAGGGGCACTGCAGCGTCTCCAGATGTGCCAGTTACAGATTCAGGTAAAATATTATATCCTCCATTAAAGTACAGCAAACCATGTATTTTTCGTTTCCAAAAATTAATTTTAGAACGAACATATTTTCTGAATAAATACCTTTGTCCTGTGGAGCCTGCAGTCCCAGAATAAAATGAGCAGGGTGAGGACGGGTTGGTGTGGGAAGGTGTCCGTCCTGGTGCGCAACCGGGGAGACTTATTTTACTAATTTTAATATGTTCTTGATTATTATTGACAGTTAATAATACAACTATTTTGTGTGTGTTGGCGTGTGTGTGCGTGTGTATCAGGGAAACGAGTGCGCAGAGTGTGAGTGAGAGGTACGCTGCGCAAATGCGCACTGTAAAAAGTTCAATACATTTTAAAACCTGATTTGAGGCATTAATAAAGCAGATATGAGGCAGAAGTTTTGCTGATCCACTTGATTTAATATTTTGTTTCTTTACCTTAATTTCTAATGCATTAGATTACAGAAAAGCAACCTGTTGGTGTGCTCCTGCGCAAAAACACTGCATATGACAGTCTGGCTGACCATAGCGGCCTTTGGAGGGGGGTAAGAATGCTGGCAACACGTGAAGCAGAGCGGAGGACGGAGCAGATAGCAGATGTCGCCACCATTCTCTCATAAATGATTATCCTTCGTCTGGGATGGCCGGAATGCCATGTGTGGAATAGGAATTACAGGGAATCATTTCAGAGGACATCGATCTGATGACAACTGAACCAGCAGTCCTAAGTAGACTCACCCAGCTCCGCTGTGCAGCTGCGCTGAGCGATTGGCACCTGTAATTCTTTGTGCTTTCCCAAATGTATCTTTAAGAGTTATGATGCACACAAATAAAAACAGATTTTCCCTTTCCCTACAAAGTCTGTATGCAGCCGCTAAATGCAGGGTGTCTGCATTTTTATTTCATTTGTCTGGCTCCCCAAGCTCTACAAGAGATTATTTATTTCAAAATGCAGTCATATACATTGTTGCTTCACTATGGTTTAGTATTGAGGCCAGGAAATAAAATGTATTTCATCATGTTAATGTAGCAGTGTCCTTCTTTGAAAAAAGGAGAGGTGTTCATTTGATTGGTCAAATTGCGCTCAGCTGGGTTACACCCACTTTCTCTCCTCTCTCTTGCGCCACCTGCGCCGGTGGGCGGGATGGAGGCGTGACTGCGCCTGGTTCACGAAATTAGGACAATTTTCTGGACACGCCCCGTTGACTTCATCCGCCGACGGCGCACTTTGCGCTCCGCTGACAGCCGGCGGATTCGGCGTAGTCTACCAAGTTAGGGCCCCTTGTAGCAACAAGGGAGCTCTTGCAAAAAATGTGATTTGAAACTGAAACATTTAGTAAAACTCCAACAATCAGAAGAACCTGTATCCATATTTGGCAAAAAAGAGAGAGAGGAAAAAAAGAGCAAGGACATGGACTGCTGTTTGCTAAACCCAAACAGAATAATTGATGGACTGTCCGTCTGCCTGTTGTGTGTCCATATCATCTGACATTCACTCCAGCCTACTGTGACCAAACGTGAGAACGGGTGCAAAAGAAAGACCGATGTATGAAAGAACTGAATATTCAATCCTGCTGTTCTGACTAAACCCATTTAAACCTTTTCTATGGCAGTTTGAACTTCTGCCATGCTGTAAAATCATCAACTGAACCAGATCCTGGCAGAAATCTTAGGAATATTTTTCGCTGTCAGTTAGTCGACCCATGATTGTTAATCTCAACATTTCCTGAGAATAATGTTTAGTTCTGCATCCCAGAACAGAAATGACAAAAAAAAAAAAAAAAAAAAAAAAAAAGTTTCTCTCCAGATACACTAGCTAAACACTGCAGTATAAACACAGATGTTAGTTTAAATATTCTAAATTGACAATAGATGTGAATGTTTTTTCTGCATGGTTACATTGTTTCTGTCACAGATCAATAAACTATCCAGGGTGTACACTGTTCATCGACTGATGCTGGCTGGCCTCCATCCCCTGTCACCACAACCTGGGAAAAGTGGACATGGAAGATCAGATCAATGAACGGGTGAAGACTGAATGCTGTCATCTCGGAGATGCTATGCTGGTGGAAGTGTCTCTGTGCTGTAGAGACATGAGGTACAGGTGTGTGTTCAAAACCAGATGTTCCACACCCTCGCGGAAACATATGGTCATAAATACATTTATACGGTGCGTACGGGCAGGCACACTATGTGTCTTTTAACATCTCCTGTATTAATATTCGCACATATATTAAGATAAGAGTGGGGAAAAAGGGACATTCATTATTGATTTTTTTTTTCTTTTTGTAGCATTAGTATGTGAGATGAATCCCACCACAGCAAACAAGACGCACGAAGCGTGCATTGCAAAGTTTGCTGTCCTACCATCAGAAGCCTGCAAACTGGAGCATGTATAATCACATTTTCCTCCTGACTTTGTTCATAATTACTTATCAAAGGTTGATTAGCATGAGATGCTGTCACTGGAGTCATTGAAGGCAGCACAAAAGACAGCACATGTTTTAATTAGTTTGGGGGTGCTGGGACGTTATGAATGTGTTGTCACTACTCTGTCAGCGGAGGTCCTGTAAAAATATTGTAGCGCCCTGTTTTACAAATGAAAATGATGTCGCACGTACAAGTAGCTTGGCCTCACGTCTTACTTCTTTCTTTCTTTTTTATGTCAAAAGATAATTGCTGTCTTGATAAAAACTTGTGCTTGCCCTAACTGCGTGGGTCTCTCAGAGGCTGTCAAAGGCATTGTGAGTACTCCGGTTAGTCATTGTTACAACTTGGTAGTTCCCAAAACACCACTAAACCAAGTGTTCAGATGAAGCCCTCTGCTGGGAGAAGCTTTTTTTGTTTTCTTATACTGAAAGTACCACTCCTGTTCCAAAAAACGTTGGAACAGTTTGCAACATAAATAAAGACTAATAAATAAAGAATGGACTCGTGTGTTTGAGCTCATGCCTTCTGTCAGTTAAAGGTGCTGTAGGCAGGATTTTGCTAGCCAATGGTAATTTTTCTATGTTTTCTTTGGATTAAATGTTAGAGTATCCATTGATAATCCTTTAGGAGTGTAGCATAATTGCACTATACCGCGAGGGCACAGCGTTTCCATCTGTCTCTGTTCTGAGCTGAAAAGGAATCTCAACAGCTCCAGGTATCTTTGACCAATCAGAAGAGCCTCTGAGGCTCTAACCGTGATTGTAGCACGCCCCCCGGTTGAAGGATGACACTTTCAACTGATGAAAACTCCGGATTTAATGGCAATAAATCTTCATCTTCACCGTAAGAGCTTGTGCCTCACTAGGGGGCTGCTAATTACAAAAATACAATGAAATAACAAAAATACAAAACTGATTTCTCCGTTCCTTTTCAAACTCCGCTCCATTCATTCAACCGTTGTCAAGCAACCTCACCGAAAAACGTCTTTTCAGGAAACAGTGCTATCAAAATAAAAGCATCATATATCAAAACTGGAAGTTCATCTCCGCTGACAGCAAACAAACATTGGTCGTACAGCTCAACAAAATAAAAGACAGGAATCATGTGAATCGAACATTGAAATGAAATTATGGTTATTTACAGTGATTGTTCAAGGGGCGTTCGTCACACGTTCTTGTGGGAGGGGCTTAACTTACGTAAGGGCATGATGTCAGAGAAAATAGGACAGGATTGGTTGTGCTGGGTTTCAAATCGCCATCTTAGATGGGTCAAATCGCCATCTTGCTTAGGTAACCCTAAGCAAGATGGCGGAGATGCCGAATCCTGCCTACAGCACCTTCAAGGTTGTGTGAAATGTAGCCTCTTTTTTTCAAGATGTGCCCCCAGTGCGGTCCTCTGCTGCTTTAGCTCATCTGTTTCAAGATGTGATGTGTTGTGAGTTCACGTGAGGTCGAGCTGGTCTTGTAAACACTTGGTTATACTGTTGTTGTAATCAGATATATTCTGGTCTCTAACATCATCAAGGCATCTTTAAAAAGATAGTTCTTGTGATCAAAGTGTTATTTTTCTATTATAACACTCTCTGTCAAATAGCAGTGTGTCTTGAAGACATTTCATTCTGCATTTCTGTCCTTATTTCACATTAATGCACAAAGTTGAGGTCTGTCCCTGTACAGTCATCTCTCCAGTGTGCGTGCTTGTTGCAGGGTTGCTCTGGACCTGGTCTGTCGTTAGAATGTTAGAACCAAGGAAGTCACGTCAGTTAGAAGGATGTCAAATGGTGGCATGCACATTATTTGATCTGTTTTAGGTTGTCATCCATTCACAAAGTTGCACAGATAGATAGAACAACAGAAAGTCTCCACCGTTGAAGAAATTGGTTCTGCAGGTTTCTTTAAAGAATAATTTTGCTCATGCTTGCTCAGTTGAAATTTTATGTTTTTTTCTCTGTAAAAGTGTCTTGAAGTGACTGGGTTGTATTTGACAAAACATTATGTGAATAAAATTGAGTTAGATTGCACTGAATTGAATTGAACCCTGAGTGAAGCCAGCTTTTATCTCTCGGTCAGATGTCTACTCTTGGTCAATATAGCAGTCATGGGCATCCTTTCACATTTCACTTACTTGCATGTGAGTGCTTTGCAAGGAACTCTTTGGAGCTGTGTGACATCCATTTGTGGATAAAAATGAAGCCCAGAGTGTGATATGAGACCTTTGGGAAACATCTGATGTCTGTATGTGCTTGTTTTCACGACACGTGGCTTGTCTCTGCATTCAGTTTTAATGTCACATTAATGTTTCTAAAAACCATCAACATAGATGAATTTTAACAACTCAGGTTAATCTGGTCTGTTAGTAACATCGGTGAAATAAATGCATGACAGCAGCTTCCAAACTCATCATCAATCCATAATTTGTAGAAGCAAATAAAAGCCAGCATGCTTCATGCAGCCGTACTGGTGGGTATTTCTTCATTTGTTGGCCAGCGTACAATCTTCCAGACTGAACATTTATTAACTCGTAATTTAATGGAGCACATTTTAAGATCTAGTATTTATTATCATCCATGCCTGGTGCATAAAGAAAAGGTCACTTCCAGCAACTGTAGCCTGTTGTATTGACTCCATGTGTAGGCTGTTTGCAGCAGAGTGGGTTGAAGTGGGAGATCTCGCCGCCGTGCAGCAGATCAGGCGACTCTCCTTCATGTATGTGTAATGTGAAAACAAAGCAACCAGCTGGAAAATAAAATCTGTTTCCCTATTAGCCAGATGGGTGCACAGCTGGTCATCAAAGCTCGAAACGAAACACTAAATTTCCAATTGTGTTTCCAAAAAAACAAAAAAAAAAACACCGACCCAACCGACACTTTAAGTCGTTTGTTTTGTGATTTATAAAACGGCAGCACCGCCTCGTCATGCAGTGCACTCAGAACTCTCCCAGAGGATCACTTCTCTTGTTCACTGTGGCCGCATTACGTTCTGATCACTGCAATATGCTCAGAGGAGGAAACAGTTACCGCGTTAGATTAAAAACAAGTTCTGTACAATGAGCTTGAAGTCTGAAGCAGCCACAGAGATCCACTGCAAAATCATGAATAAATATTTAAACACAAATACTCAAAACATTTCCTCACTGGTGGAATTTTGGAGAAGTAATGATCAAAAACAAGGAATAACTAAAGAATAACAAATACATATTTAATCAAAACTGTCTTTTAGTTATTAGTAAATTAAAACTATGAAATAAGATCAACTCATTTACATAATGAAAGATAACTGTGAGCAAAAACTTGTTCTTAAAACCAAACACTGCTACCAATACTGCTTTTAACCTGAAATTCCTGGAGTGAGACTGGGTTGGAAATTCATTAGATTTTAGAAGAAAACCTGGCATTTAACTAAGGATTAATAGTTACATTGGCATAAAAGAACCTGCAAATCCTCCGTCACACTGCTGTTGGGTTGAGAGTACTCACTCCAACTTTCAGTAAAAAAGATGATTTATTTTGACAAACTGCATTCATCTAATCATGATCTGTCTGGCTATATTATGCTAATGCTGCCTGAGAAGAACAAGTGTTGTGACATTCATCGGCCAATCACAGGCACCCCTGATGCTCTGCTGTGATTGGTTGTTGGGGGGAGGTGTGTGGACAGAAGCATATACCTGTATGAGGAAGTCATTTAATAGCTTGAAATACTCCATTCATGCAAATGTTTTAAAGCTATTGCCATTTTGTTTTGTTTAACTGTTGCTTTCAAATTATGAAGCTGAAGTTGACAATTTAATAAAAACGGTTCGTGCTCTTCCAAAAAAATGAGTTTAATCTCTCTTGAAATGATCTGCTAGCCTCGTGAACCAGACCCGCCCACTCCTCATCCACATTTGGATTTGGACTTGGGCTTAGTCTGGATAGGAGCCCATAGCACAGGGATCGCCAAATGGGCCGGATCCGGCGGTTCTGCCCCCCCCCCCCCCCCCCCCCCCCTCCCCCGTCTCCTGCCTCGGTCGCCGCCAGATCGAATTGCCAACCCCTGCCATAGAAACTTCTTGCACGGGGTGTCTGTCACTCCTTTGACTGACAGCGCACTTCAGCCAATCAGCGCTTCAGAACAAATACGTCATCAAAATGCGTTAGCTTCTCTAAGGATTAGCATTAGCTCATTAGCTCTAGCTTCTCTACACACAAAGACACGCGAAAACGTCTTTTCCTGTTAGAAACTCACCAAGCGCAGACTCTTGCTCTTGCTTGATTGTTGTAATACTTGGTATTTGGGCTATAACTTTACTTATTGCAGCTTTTAGACGATGGTTAAAGTCCGTAATCTCCGCTACGTTCAGTGATGGTGTCACTTCCGGTTTAGCCACCGGAATTCGCCAAAACTGATTGGCTCGGCCGTTTCACGACCGAGTGAAATCCCCTTCTACGGGCTCCTACCCAGACTGAGCTCAACTCCAAAATCCAAACGCGGATGAGGAGTGGGCGGGGCTGGTTTACGAGGCAAATGATCTGCAGCCACATCCTGCTACGGAGGGCAGAGCAGGTGACCACTTCAACTGCTGTCGACTCAGCCGACTGTATTATGCAGCCACCGGGGATCCATAATCAGCTCTCTCAGCATCTGTCTCGCCACATGGATTAACAGAACCGCTGCAGAAACCAGCGGCACTCTAATCAAGACCACACGAACTTTCAGGAGACGTGATGCGAGGCAGAACGCCGCGGCGCTCTTCGGCTCGTACGGTTTGCTGTCTGAGCGTGAGCGCAGCTCGGGACTTCAACCGACAGCAGAAGTTGCACGTAACACATTAAGTGAGGGTGACAAGCTACTTGCGGTTTGATTAACAGCACGGATGGTGAACTGCCAGTTCTTGGACGGAAAACACAATTCGGGGAAAAAAAAAAAAAAAAAAAAAAGGATCACAGCTTCGCAGCTTGACTGTTGCTTTGCAGAGTGTGTGGGCGCTGAAGAATGCGTTCCCGATACTGTTCACATTACATATTGAGGACTAAAGCAAATTGGAAAAAAAAAAAAAAAACTTGAGGGAGAGCATCTTGAAGGGGTCTGATTAAATGATGGGAAAAAATACTAAACTCTTTCATAACTCCCAGAAAATTAAAAAGCTGAACTCATTTGTCACTGCTAATGTGACTCAGAGCCGACAGTGTCCTGCTATTCACAAAGATAATTAACTTAATCTAATATTCAGGTTTCTCTGCAGCATTTCACCATTTTATTGTGTGATATTGAACTTCAGTCATGCTTGCTGAGCTGCATTTTAGGTGATCTGGTAAGTGTGATCATGGTGTGACATTGATTTAAAAAAAAAAGAAGAAGAAGATGCCTGTGTGTTTTGGAAAATGGATGGGTCTGTGATTGGGGACCAGCTGAAACAGTTTCCTGTACAGTGCTGCTGTTTTTCGTGCCACCCAAGGCAACAATTGCAGTAAATTCATTACTCTATAAAACCTATTATGCTGCCATTAAAAGTCCATTATGAGATTGTGTTGTTCGAAGATAGAAGGTGTCTGCTGGCCCTCTGGGTGTCAGTCACAGATGTTTAAGAGACAAACAATTAAAGGACTTTAACATATTAAATAGCTTTTATCCGGTATAAATCAAATTAGTAAAAGATTTATTGGCCGGCTGGATTCAGATGTCAGTCTGTCCCTTGATTTCGGCCCAGATGGAAAACAGTAACAGGAGAACATTTGTGACCTTAATTTCTTTTTAAGATCCAGTTAATGTTTTAATCAGGATCACCTGTTGGTCTCACACGTCTTCCAAACCTGTTAAGTTCCACCACAAAGCAAAGAAACACCTGAGTATCACTCTCGCAAACTTCCTGCAACCGTCCTCATTAGAGAGACAAATCAGCCTATCAACACATTACACTCAACGTCCCTGCACTAATTTTATCATGGAAAAGCCCGGGGACTGGTTGATGATGAGATTAGGCTGACGCCAGTGTCTGCAGCACCTGGAAACACGCGCCTTTTCTCAGATGTTATTTAGTTCTCCAGTGATGCAGTTTGTTCCGAGTCATTCACAGGCTGGTGGCATTTCCCTCGAGCGTCATGCCTCCTGAAACCACCAAAGAAATCAGACCGGAGAGAAAACACAAAGGAGTTAATACTAATGTTGTTTTGATTTCTGATTTGGGTTTGAATGAAAAGTGGCTGCGACGATCGTGCACGACATGCTGGAGTTACTGTGAAAGGAGCCGATCTTATAGAAGTCTGCAGAGCGTGTAATAATGACATTCACACGATGGTGAATTTGCTCAGGCTTTGGATTTGTTTGTGCCGAGAACAGAGCCGAAAACAAACACAGATGACCCAGAGAGAGGATTATTTTTCAGCCCAGCATGAACTAATTTCGTTCTGCAGATCCGGCATCTAAAAAAAGACACCTCTGCATTACCACCTCGTCTTGTCTGGAGTTACATTTAGCTCCAAGCGTGCCGTGCTCTCTCCTCCATGCAATAACACATTTATCTTTTGTTCTTTTGTTTTGTCTCCGCTCATTGCGAGGAATGTCACTTACCTCCCAAAATTGCAGAGCCTAAGGCAGAAGGTAGAGTATTTGTTTTCACTGTCTGTTTCACAAAGCTTGACTCATTTGTCAAAAGACCAGGATCTGAAGGCCCTGCCCCAACGCCGTTTGTCTTGTATTGATCGCCTTGTGTCATGCCTGCCCCTCTTGAAGGTGATAGGCACTTTCTCCTTTCCTTTATGGTAAATGGGTTCAGCTTTTAGCAGTATTTTCAGGACAGCAATGGTGATATCACCTTTTTTTTTTTCTTTTTTTTTTTTTTAATAAGTGTGACAGTAACCGAGTGAGATGTGAAGCTGCACTCACGGCACTGCTGCAATGACAGAATTACTCCTGGATACGTGCTGATTGTAATTGAGTGGAATTTCCCCGTCCAAACCGCAACGAGAACGTCATGAAAATCCAAAACAGCAGCGGCAGAAGAAGCGGATTATGAACAGTCTGGAGCCGGTGTTATTACTCAGGTACAACAAAAGTAACTCCAAATCAATTTCTGAAACTGAATGCACTCAAACATCTCCGCTGTAAAGATATACTAAAGATCTGATCGCGTCTACTTTCCCGGAAACATCAAATACCCGTTTTTCAATGCTATTCTATTGCAGAAGTAATACTATGTTTGACTATCCTATGTAACAAGTAATGATTGCTCAATTATCAACAATATTATGTGATCTGATATTTGTGAACAACTGAATGCACAACATCGGTGAGGATTCTTCTTTTACAAATATATCTATGTAAAGGTCACAGTGGATCAATGTGCAATTGATGCTGTTAATTCCACAAAGGGAGAAAACTCATTAGTCAAAATGCTTTTTAAACAATAGATTTTTGTAAAGTGAAATAAATTTTCACAGATAAAGTGGGTCATTTGCCATGTTGTTCAGAAGGATAAACATGTGAAAGTTTCCATTTCCAGCCTTCATAAACAATTTGACATGACTTATAGATGTAGTTATTTCCATGAGCTTACATTGTGTGTGTTTTTTTTTTGTTTTTTTTTTTACTTGGTATGAACAGATTGATGACATTGCTTCTATGATGAAGAAGGACATTTCAGTGTCAGGGAACTGCTTTGCATATCTTCTATATTCCGTTATGATTGATGAAGTCACTTACATTGTCTCACCTGGATGATTGCCAAGTTATTGGGTGAAGTGCTGCTGCAAAATAGTTAAAATGTGAGAAGCGGGGGCAAAAAAAGCAAACTGTCCAGAGCCCAGAGGAGCAGTGGAGCTCCTCGTTGTTCTTTCCATGATAATGGGTGTGAGCTTCATAAACTAGCTAAATGGGTGCCTGTGGAGGTTATATTAGAATCTCATGTCCTGTCATTTATGCAAAAGGTTATTTGGAATAATGGAGGGATCGTGATTCAATACGTTCCATTTTACTGCTACACTGTGAGCAAGGCAGTATAATGCAACTTCATGAGTTTAATTTGAGGAAAACTGTCCTTGTGCGAAGAACATGCCATCATATACGTGCACATTTTAATAGTTAAATTCAGTGACAGCAGAGGAAAGAACTGGATCAGCCAATTGTTACGGATAAACTATTAACTTTAAATTGATGCTGCATTTTCAGGAAGTAAAATGAAGGTTTGCACTGTCATCTCACAGCAAGAACAACAACTTCACTATCCAGCCTGGACCTTGTTCAAGAGTTGATAAAGCAATGTAGAGGATGGATGGATAGATGTTGAAAATACAGGGTCACATGTGACAATGTCCATGCCCGAGGTCTTTGCTAAAGTAGCCTCAGATATGACAAGCCAATTAAAAAGTCATTATACCAATGCACCAACAGGACATTTGACTTTCTCTTGTCATTCCAGAGAAATCTGATCTTTTTTGAGCTTTGTGTTTCACTTAACGTTTGAGAACCTGGCTGCAAAACCCAAATCTAGCATAGAGGCTTCTGATAATTCATGCGATCCCATGACACTTTGCACCCTTACTGGATGACACATTGATCGAAATCCTGTCGATATCTGCTTCTAGGACATGTCTGTGAACAAAAGCTTTCGAAGAAGAAAGGAAAAGTCTTCTAATTCAAAGAGAAGGGCGAAGTCACAGGCGGTGCTCATGGGAAAACACAGGAAATACTCGATCAAACCTGAATAGCAGTCATGCTGTTTTTCTTGTCATTACCTCATGCGTACTCATACAGCCATTGACCTCTTAACTCCTTAAAAATAACTCAAGCGAATAAAATAAAACTGAAGAGGATATTGTCTAAAGGTATGAAGGCCACACAACATGCTTTGTGAAAGGGGTAAAAAAAAAAAATCTGTTCCTGTTACAGTGGCTTCTGAAAATGCTTCACCTAAACCTTCTGAGTTCCCATGAGGCTGTGTTACAGATAAAAAGTATGACAGTCTGAGATGTAAGGGAAACGTTGCTGACAGGCTCACTACAAGATAACAATGCTGGGGACACTTCCGTATATTTTTAAGAAGAATCCAAACTGTAGTTTCTTGCATCGCACTGTAAGTTGTCAAAGGCACCTACAGCATTTAGCCAAGATCCTGCCGACATAGGATAGCTTTAAATTAATAGAATAGAGAAACAAAGTGAGCTTAGTCACCTGGTCACACAAACAGATTGTACTTTCCATGTGCATTTTGGAGATGGTTGACGAAGAAAAAATACTTTATGCACTGTCACGTGATTGAATGGACCACAGAGCCTTCGCAAGCACCAAGTCAAATGTGAAAATAGTGAATTACATTGGAATGTTCTGAAAAATAATTTGTACTTTGGCTCAGGGAAAAACAAAAATGAAATATGCAAAATGGTATGTCACAAAGTGAATCTCACAAATGGATTCAGATGTTTTAAGTGACATTGTGCATTGCACGGTAATCTGTTAACCTGAACTCCTCAGTGCCTTTTGTGTGATCAGGAAAACAAGCGCCATGTTTATGAAGACAATGTCAAACCTCACTAAACCTTACTTCAAACTTCAAACCTCCATTTTTCTACTTGTTCATGTGCAATTTCAAGTTTATGCTCGCACAAACAATTGGTAAATATGGCCTGATGTTGGATAAAGTATACAGAAATACATAGCATATTTTAAATTGTAAACAAACCATTAATCTACTTTACATAAATCTGGTAAAACAAAGTCAGGCATGAGAAATACCTGCACATCCCTTTGTGTCTGCATCATGATTGACCTTGAATCGTGTTGTTTTCCTATGTTACTGTGGTACGTATATCAACATCAGCCTTGACTCATGTTTAATGAAAACTGGACAAAGAGATTTCTGAGAATGGCTGAAAGTCATCAACCATCGTCTCAGTATGAAGGTCATCAGCCGCCCCAAAGACTCAGGAAATGCTTTCTTATGTGGCCACATGTGTATGCGCCTTGTGGCAGACGCACCATTAAAGGTTTATCAGACATTTACAGCAGCCGAGGGAGCGAGCGGCTCACAAACAAATGAATACGTTCTTCGCAGCATTATCAGTATGTGCTTAAGTGGCTAAACGGCTGCCTGCCTTTCTCTCTGGATAATCAGAGGCAAGTCCAAAGACAAATGTGCTCTTTAAATCCATCTGAATGAAATCCAAAGAGGCAGCCTTCCCACTGGTGTTAGCGTCAGGATGACATCGCCATGGTGACCCCGCATCAGCACAGATTCCAGATAAGCTCCCAGGTCAGAAACAATAAGGTGAGGACATGAGCCCCATTATATTCTTGCAACCCATTTGTGTATGGAGGCCTTCACCCCACCCCCACCCCCACCCACCCGTGCAGGTTTTCCTTTCACAGCAGCTAACGTTCTCGCTGAAGAAGGCTCAGTTTGCAAATGACAGCGCCAGCAGAGCTGAATCCATCTAAATGTCCTCAACTGACACACACACAGAAGGCTTTACTAGATGCTATATCTGAAAAGGTCAACAGTCACCACATCCGACAGCTGTAATGACCGTCAGCACGGCCGAGGTCATGCTGGACCTGCAAGCACCCCCTTGTGTTGGTTATATTCGACTATAATGGAGGGATCAAATATGTGACATTCAAACACGAGGGACAATCTTCATATGGACGCAGGCAGTTCCACAGTCATTTTATACCAGGCCAGGAAGCTGTTTCCACAATCCCGTCTATTTGTGCATTTCAGATTTACATTATATCTGCTGAACAAGATGCAAAAGGATTTGCTTGTTTATTTTCTTCCTATCATTCGCATAGATGGATTTTATATGGAAGAATTTTCAATCACTGTTTTTAATTAATTAATTAATTTATTTATTTATATATTTTTTTATTTCTCTATAAACTCAGGAATTGGACCAAGGCTTTCTGACCCTTCTGGCCTGAGCCCATTGGCCCTGTTGCATAATGCAATCCAAAAATAGATGTTGTCAGAATGGTGTTCTGTTGCAGCTGTAATCACGTCCCACTCCAAAATGACACACTGTGCTGTTTATTTCAATATCAGTATACTACCAAAGGACAAAAGGTCGATAAAAACCATGGATTTATTAGGTGGAGGAAGCAACAGACCTTCCTTTCTTTTCCTATAGCAGTCCGTCAGCGAAGAATTACCACTTGAGTGGCATTGTTGGCGAAGGACTTTATGCTTTTGGCCTTTTATTATATACCAAAGAAGCTGCAGGAAACTTGTGTGGATCACTGAGCCAGAATGATGCAAATTGACATGATAGTAAAAGATGGAACCCAGCTTTTTTGAGTATCACAGTGGATGAACCTTTGCAAAAGGTTCAACAGTAATATAAATGTTAAAGTACGTCATTGCATTATTGTTTTAGTGAAACTCACACAAGCTGGAGTGACTCCATGAATGTTTTCTGTTCCGGCACCATAATAAACATCATCAATCAATGTCAATGATAGAAATTAGCAGCCTCCCTTTGTATGTAAAATAAGGCTGTGTGCAGAAATACTTAACAATAATGCTGTGGTTCATTGACAGCACAATTGATTTTAGCAAGGAGAAAAAAAAACATGATAAAATAAATAAAATACCAGAATCATTGTCTCATTACCATCAAATAATAAATGTCATCAGTGATATGAAACACGAGGTTGTGTTGACTTTTTTGCCGGCAACAAAATTGCAGCCATGTAACATGTAACATTCCCTTCTCTCTTGCAATTTTGCTTAATTAGTTGAACTCCAAAATGGATTAACTTGTAAAATTAACTGGAATGGAAGTATATAATGTGTTGTGCTGGAAAGGTCATATGAGAAACTGCTGCATAACAAACCACGTCTCGGATTTCTCTTCATTACAAAAACTGCGTGGGCGTCAATAGCAACACATTTACCGCATTTTAGAGGCAATTACTGCCACTTTCAAGAGGACTTGATGGTTTTGTGAACTGTAATTAACAGAAACGGATTTAAATGTTTTTTGTTGTGATTATTGAATTAACATTGCAAGTGGCCTTTTTTTTTTTAACGGCATGTGGACTCAATCTGTCGCTTCAGCCTAATAAATGCCACAAGTGTTCTCTTTAAATTCTTCAGTTTCGTAATATTACCAGAAAAACAACATCCTAATAGCTTATTGATATCTTCACAGGGGATCCTGTTGTGAAATCAGGTACGCTAATTGGCAAACTAGAGTAGAACGGTCCTCGTGGCGTCTTATTGATACTTATCAGTTTATGTGATGCAGTCATTTACAGCATGAACCACAATTATGAATTATTAGGTTAAAGGGGACCGCATCTGGCACTCCACACTCTGTTTCACACTCATTAGCAGCTCATTAGAAGATGGCTGATGGTTCATCTGGGCTTGCAAAAATATTATGAAAATGTCCTTGTAAATACTGCACGCATGATCTGTGTCAAATCCCTCTACAGTCTGACTTCTTTTGATCTGTGTTTGGGTATTTATGAGAAATTTAACAGCTTTTATCAGAGCACTTTCGAGGGTCTACCAAATTAAACTTCAATTAAACTTTTTTTGGAATGCAGATCATTTTCTTGGAGATTAAATTACCATTATTGTGTAATATCAGATTGTATTTAACACTTAAGATAATTTATTTCAGTCTTTTCTATGTACACATAAGGTGAACATGCATACATTCTTTTTGTTTCACAATCTCCACATTATCACAGTGACATTAAAACTTGAATTTGGGTGACTTTTCGATGAGTGTGAGATTTGGGTCAGTCAGCTGATCTCATTCTTACTGAACAGTCTTATTCAGGACCAGAAGAAACAAGACCGAGAAGCTGCAAAGAAGGTTTTCAATTTTCCAGCATCCATATTTAGACAGTATCTTGCATTAAAGCCAGTTAGACTCACTGCCTATGCTGCATATGTAGTATGGTCTGAAAAGTCAACACTGAAATCCTCTTATCTGACAAAAATAAGCCTGACAAGCCAGTAAAAACGGAGAAACATTTTTTCATTCAGATTTGTGATGGAACAGATGCTGAAATTCAGTTTGGATAGGCATATTTTCTCATGAAAAAATTAATGGTTTCCTTCCTCTAACTTGGCCTAATATTATTTCACATTCTGGTCTATGCATCCTTTTTGGAATAAAATGCATCCCTCCTCATAGAGAATAAAGCTAATTGAGATCGAGCTGTTAGATATTTTGTCAGATATTGAAAATACTGTTGAGAGATTGTATAAAAAAAACAACTTCCAGATACTGTATGTGTTAAGGCTTTAGGCTATACATGAAACCTGCAGCTGGTGCACTTTTTCAATGACATCCATTCTTTTTCAACCTCAGCTTAGCCATGTTTATCAGTTGTGTGTTTCAGCCTCAAGATATCAGCCGGACACAGTTATAGAACTAGGATTACAAATCTCCAGCTCTGAGACACTGTCCTGCAAATGCATGCCAAGATTTATCGGCTATGAAGCTGTCATCACTTAATTGCAGACAGGATCTTTAGCTGGACTGTAACAAGAGGGATGGCTTGAAGCTGAAGCACTGACAACTACTCTGCGTTATTTTCCAACCTTGGACGCGGGTAACGCTCCTCTGGGGATAAACTATGACATTCCATGTTGAACTGAAAGTGTGTTTGAGTGAGTCAGCGTGGCTGGGCAGCGCTGCGCTGCGCTCGCTACCACTCGCCATTACCATAATGATGACTCAGTCCTGTTCTCTCCCACCCCGTCCTGTCCGATCCTGTCTCAGCCTCTCACCCCCGAGCCTTCCCCTCTTCTCTCTGTCTTTCTCCCCGCTGCTCCCTCTGTTTTGACTGCCCCGTCCTTCGTCACCTTGTCCTGTCGTCTCCTGTTTTTGCCCCGCTCTGTCATCCCTGACCGCTTCACGTTTCTCTCGTTTCTGCACTTCCTCACATTCTGTTTGCTGACACATCCACCCTCTGTTGCCTGTCATAGGTTTTTCCAATAAAGCCTGAAAATAAATAAATAAATAAATAAATAAATAAATAAATAAATAAAAATACCTAAATTGCAATGTTGTATAAAATAACTACAGTGTCACTGGTTCCCATTAGCGGGCGCGCTCATTAATTAAACGGAGTTGATGGATGCTGGCCAAGTGTGTAACCAAGCTGTTTTACCCCGAGCCAGCCCTGTGCTTCCTCACCCCTCCCAGCAATCAAAGCTCATGTGGAGAAGCTGAAAATAGAATCTGCTGCATCATATTCCCAACGCTCATGGTGAAGTACCTGAGCCTTAACGTGGTGCTGTGACTGCTGCTCTGTGGATCCAGGTGAAATGGTCCCAGGATCTAGGCACTTCTTTTTTTTTTTTCCCAGTGGGAGTTTAGCTATCTATCCATATTCCTGCATATCTCTCTGTCTATCAATAGCACATTCTGGAGGCAATTACATCAGTGATTCGCCTAAAACCGATTGGGTGTAGATTGTTATTATGCTTGGTCTCTGGTATTGGATCTGATAATGACCTTAGTTTCCTCCATCGTTGTCACAGCCTCAGATATTGTATTTATTTTCAAATGCATTCTAAGAAAAAAATGTGACGTGGACTGTAAAACCCTGCAATAAAATCCGTGTGCATATATCCTAATGGAACTTATGTTTCTATAATGAAATGCAAAGAAATATAGAGAGAGAAAGCCAGGAGGGAGTGATACAGAGAGAGAGATAATGAGTCATCTGAAGCGCTCTTTAAAATACTTACCCAGTCAGTGTCAAAACTTCTGCCAAGACGGTTGCTGTAAGTGGTTAAATAAATCAAATGGAGATTTTAATTTTGAGATGTGTCCTGGCAGAGCTCTAAACTGTTAGATGGCAGTCTGTGATGCTGTGAGGCTGCCAGAACGAACGCATAATGGGTTTAAACCAAGGGCACAAAGGCAGGCTCGCCTTCAGTGGACCATCAAGGTCACATCCTGGACTAAAGCACAGAAGGGCGCAAACAGAACGCTTCACCAAGAACAGGTGGACGTGGTAATTTCATCATCTGCCTCCCAGTGTTGACAATGTGCACATGATTTCTTTTTCTGAGGGAAAATAAACTGGTTCATACATTCAGCTAAATACCAGCAACGCTGCTAAAAAAAAAAAAAAGAACTTCACAAGCTTTTGCTTATCCACGGTCAGAGTGCTTACAAGGACTGCAGAACACAGAGCATCCGTACGGAGAAAACTCACCTCGCTTCCAGTTTTGCTGCATTATTCAAACGAAAATATTACCTTGGGTCTGTAAAGTACTTCTCCGTGTGGAGTCTCAGTATCTTTCAGCGCTGTTTTGTTGCCATCCGACCATATAATCAAGGCTGGGCAGCTAGACAGCTTGAAGCGAGTGTGTGTGGGTGTGGGTGTGTGTTTATGTTACACAATAGTCTTCTCCTTTATGTAAAGTATACCTAGTTTACATTTGCATAAAATGTGTTTTTCAATGATCGCTGTTGTTGCAGGTTCAGTTACTATCCATAGTTTCAAACATATTTTTGGGGGGGAATTACATGGAATTTTAAATAACTTTTAAATAAATTAATCAACATCAGTAGCTAAACATGTTCTGGGGAGTTAGTAGATATTCAAAAACAAAGCAGATTTTAAAAAAATGGGATTTTAGCCCACTGTTATTTGTGTTATCCCTAATTTTGGCTCAATGTTTGTTTAGATTATGTTTCACATTTCCATTATACACACAGAGAATTCAGAGATAACCTCTCCTGTTTTGGTAGCTCCATGGGGCATTTCTTTCATAAACTGTCAGAACTGCTAAATGCAGCTCACAAACCAAAACCAAGGAGTGATTAACACATTCACTGTGGGAGCAACACGCTTTGAAAAGGAACCTTCATTACTTCATTTTTGCAGAAAGGTCTCTTTCTCTTTGTCCAACGAACCTGCTGCTTTACGTTGAGCGTGCAGCAGCAGTAATACTGCCTCTGTGTGCCAGTCTTTGATCTTACAGTCCAAAAGAATTACTGTAACATCAAAGTGAAGATTTGGAGTTGTTCAGTAGATCGAAAAATCACAGCAGACAAAGACAACATATGAAACGCGCCACACTGGATGTGTGTCATACAGCTGTGCCTATAGTCCTGTGCTGCGATGCTCCAGCCTTCATGTGATCATGATCTGTCCTATGAAATTCACTTATGATCAAAGCTCTGTGAGTGTTCCCCTTGATCTAAGCTACATCTTTTCCAAAGACCCTTGTGGATATATATACACACACACACACACACACACACACACACACACACACACACACACACACACACACACACAGATAGTGTAAGTATGTGAAAGATCACTGAGTACAGCTTCTACTTTTGTCTTTATTCTCTTGTTCTCTGTGTGATGAAATTGGCTTTATTGTTTTAGGAGTCTCAAGTGATGAAAGACAGGAAATTGTGGCAATACCTTTAGCTGTGACTCAAAACCTGTGGTCTGAAATCTGAAATACTAGTGGTGCACCTAAATATTAGCTTGCAGGTTTCCTTGGAGGCAAAAGAAGAACCACATCCACGTGTGAAGTCTACTTCCATACTGAACGCTTCGATTGTACATAAATGCAACAAGAACTTGATTTATTTATTTATTTTCTGAAGGCACATGCAGCATACATTTCACATTTTATACGCAACTTTTCAATCAACCGCAGGTTTATGACATCCATGCTGCAGAGTGGTGCAGGGAAAACTTTTTTTTAAAAAAAGAAAGATCCTGTAGGAGCTTAAAGATTATGTGCCTAATTTAAATTTCCATGTGAAAGTGGAATGCTGTGTACAGATGCTCCGAAACTCGCATTTAAAGTCAAAGAAAAAACTCAACATCATTCGAGCACAGCTGATGTGCAACAGCCTGCGTCTCCTGCTCTTCTGCGGACCACAAGAGGCGCTCGAGAGGCGTCCCTGAAGTAATTGTCCACATTCATTTGATCTGGTGGACAATTACTATCCCAGCTGAGAGGTGTGTCTGTGTGAGGCTGTGTATCGGCGCATACATCCTCCCTGATAGAGATGCTGGCAGACGGGGTTTGTCATTCTCAGTGTCACCAGAGCATCTGCCTGCGCAGCCCCCCAGGCGCAGCCGTTCAATCAGCAGCAGCTGGTTATTATAGCGAGAGGAGCTGAGCGGCCTCGGCCTCTTTAGGCTTCAACAGGCTCTGGCTGGAGCCGCAGCCATCTGAAGCCTGTGGCTCAACAGCTACAGAGCATGTTTCAAGTTTTTCCTTTGTTTGAGCCATAATGAAATAACTAGTCGTCTTTCTCAGGGTTAATGCAGCTGAAGACATGAAGCAAATCTCTACATCGTGCTGTTTGCTATCGGACAGCTATGTGTCTGGTGTTTGGACCAGATAGACTCTATTATTTGGACTAACTTACTGTGTACATTATTTTTTTTATATCCTGACAGTGTGTGTCTTCATCGAAGCTCTGCAGTTATTTTAAAACAAACTCTGTATTTATTACTCTGGGCTCAGTTCGCAAACAGTTTTCTCTGCCAACGACTCAGGAATTGCACTTTCAAGGTTTTACAAGACAACAATAAGCAGTTATTTGACACAATAATGGCTTGAAAAGAAGCTCCACCCATGATGAGAACTCATACCACAATACGGCTTAACACCGCTGAGAGATTTGTCAGGACTGGTGGGATGGTCAAAATATGTTAAACGCTCCCTCCACAATCAATTCATCACCTTGTATTAACGACAACAGCACATATATATTTTCGCTGGAGGCAGGATTCGGAGAAATCCTCATTAATCTATTTCCACGCAAACATGCAGGCAGAAAAAAAAATTGCATTCTTGGCACATTTCACTGGGTGGACAAGCAAATCATTTTTTTTTTTTTTTCAAGATGATTAAATGAGCTTTGGACATTTTCCTTCCGCATGGTGTGATTTAAATTTTCAACACCGCAGACAGCCGCATATGTCAACTTGTCAAAATGTCAAATATAACCTTCTAAGAAAATACACAAAATTAGACTGCTGGCTGCGGAGATGACAGGCCACTCAAGTGTGTCATCATTGGCTATTAGTTTAAAGTTTAACCGGTGGTGGGATTAATTCTGATAGAAAAACACCAGCGTGTAAACAACGGGAGGGACTACTGCGTGACAAATTGATGTTTTCTCCACAAGCTGCATGACAGTCTGTTCATATAGGTGTGTGGACACAGCCTGTGATTGCTCGTAAATATAGGTGTGTGGAAAAAAAGAGAGAAAACAACTCTTCTAAATGACCCTTTCAAGGCAGATAAAGCAAAAAAAAAAAAAAAAAAGCTGCAAAAAGGGAGATAAGGTTTGTTTTTTTTCCTATCTGTGGGAGCACCCTACTGGGGTGCAGTGAAAAAGATGTGTGATTCATGAAAGTGTGAGGTTTTGTTTAAATACGCGCCTCGTGCCAATGATTGAAGGCATGGCGGAGTGCTAGAAATCAGACCATGGCCTTCAAACTACTGTGAGTCGTTTCAGCTCAGTTTTGAAAAGGATTTTATCTCCAGCTTTCACAGGATGAGGGCAGGAGGATAAGGGAACATCCCTCTCGTAGTGCTTTGTTCTTTACTTGTTGTCAGAAATACGGGTGTTTGCAAAGCGAAAAACAAGCTGCAGTTCACATAATGCTCCTACCTGCCACTTCTCGTCTGTGCTGCTTTAAGATCCAGGTGAAAAGGCTTTACTCAGGGAATAACGCAGCACAGTGGGAAATGCAAATGAACCCAGAAGACTTCCCCGTGTCAGAAATGTTAAAACACGAAGGGTTTATTTCTTTCACAGCACACTCGTGTGTGTGGACGGCAGGTGCTTCTACTTTCCATATCAGTAAGCAGATAAGTTGCTTTCAGAGAACAAAACAAAAATCCAGTTTTGGGAAATGAGAGCATCAAACTGGGGAGAGCTGATTTTAATTTCCACTTGACAAGACAGCAGAACTAATGTAAATGTATACTGTCAAAACCAGAAGAAAGTTACTTCTGTGTTAACAGTATTTATTGGTTTGAATATATGGAGAGTATCATAAGACAACACCCTCACCAATATGTTTTTTTTTGTTTGTTTTTTAAAAAAGGTTGTAAATAGGCCATGTAGACCACATTCTGAGCTCTTAAATGATGGATACAAAACGCCTTGAATTAAATTGTTGATTTGTTTTTCTTCACATAACAGTAAAGGGACACTGCTAACATCACGGCCACGGTGTGGTTCCTCCTGCTCCTCCCATGGAACATCACTCATGCTGCTGATCTAAGGATCTGATTTCAATGTCATTGCCTCGATATGATGATCACGACACTGTTTACTGATCACACATCGCTGTTGGTGATGATATTGCTGTTGCAACGCACAATCAAAAATACTCAAAGCTGAGTAAAAGATGACTCCACTTTTTCAGAGCCATTCAAAAGAAGAAAAACAGTCATATTTGAGCCACATATAGCCAGACACTAATTCTTCTTTCTTTGGCTGCTACAGCTGTAGAAATTCTCAAAGCAGGTGCATTAGGGTGTCGTACATCATATTGATCTCATGACTATAGGAGATAGTTTAAAAACTATGTCAAAATGAGAATGGGATGGATTACTCACTGTGCTCGATCCCATCATATTGACTTTAGCCACAAGGTATAACATCTAGTTATCTATTTTCCAACACAAGGCAGAGGGCAGAGATCACCCTGGACAGGTCTAAATGCAAATAGTTTGCTTGGAGTGATAAATATTTTTTTCAAAGGAAAACCATTCAAGCATACAGTTCTGGAAATGTGTACTTTTTTTTTAGTTTAGTCAACAAATATCTTCCTATTGAACAGCTATTCCGGGTTACTCATCGCACTCTCCCATTAGCACAGACAGCCATAATAATAGCCCCATTTGCCTTTTTACTGCCCTCTCCTAAGTGTGCCCAAATCTGTAAATTGATTTGGAACCTTTTAGTTAGTAGCTGCCCTTCATTATCAGCCTTGGCAGTTCACACTGTTAAGAGACGTTTGCATATTATCTAGGCAAGCACCCACTCTCACCATCTCCACCACCCCACGGATAATCTACTTATCAGCCACTGATAGCATGAGCTTGAATAGGCTCCACTAATGGCAGCGACTCAAATAATGGTCTTTTCTGCACAGTAATACTCCACAGTGTGTGCCGCTAAGTGGAGCATGTACCGCATATGGATCAGCATCAGGACTTTAGATTTAACATAAATAAATAACTGGAATGAAAATGAAGAACACACCATTTAAATGAACTATATCCCTGCTGGCCTGTGAAAAAACGTGGAATGCTATAATAATAAAAAAAAAAAAAAAAAGAAAAACATGGAGTCAGTCATCATCCAGTGCAGTAAGCATTGCCCTTTCATTCTCTGCACAGTGATTTTTCTGTTTTTTTTGTTTTTTTGTTTTTTTTGGGGAGCTGTGGGAGGTTAAAAAAAAAAAAAAAAATCACAGCAGAATAAATCTCAATATGTGAGTTTTTGTTCATTCTTGTTCCACTACTGATACTGAAGCATTACATGATGGCTCAAAAAAGGAACATGCCTCCAAGATGATTATTACAAATGAGTCAGATTGCTGGATGTCACTGTTCCAGCCAAGTGCAATCATTTCACACAATATGCTGTGAATATGTGCAAGCTCTGATCAGTCTGAAAACTGGATGTTAGAAACTTTTTTTTAAATTCAAATGAAGTTACACTTTAGGGAAAATCTTTACAGAATTCATTAGGCCCCAATCTATTTATGACACCTGCTTTATCAAATCCAGTTTTAGTATGGACCTATCATAAGAGACAATTCGTGGAAAGCAGGACACGCACGCACGCACGCACGCACGCACACACACACACACACACACACACACACACACACACACACACACACACACACACACACACACACACACACACAAATTGACAGGACAAACATGGATGGAAACCTCACACCAAAAAGCCACCGGCCAAGAATTGATCCAGGGTGATTTTGCTCCAAGGTGAGAGACCTGAGGGCTCACCACACATAAATAAACTTTCCTTTCAGAACAAGTACGACACATTTCTGAACCATTGTTAAAGAGCTTTCCAGAAGAGAAACTGTCTGTGTCTCCGTCTGTGTAGTCAGATCCTCCATAAAGTGTGTGAGCGTGCTTGTGTTCTTGTCCCATGTGCGTCCTCTTCTCTTTTGTGCGAGTCCTGTCTGCATGCGTCTGTCAATCATCCAGTTGTCCCTGCACCCCTCCGGACCCCTGTGTGTCGCTGCCAGATGGCTTCGGTTGCTTCATCTCCAGGCATCCTGCAGCTCGCAGTGTTCTCCCGAGTGCTTTCCCTGTTCTCACACCTCAGTTTTGGACCCAGGCTCATTTTTGGGACTCTCTCTGGTTTTTGCCAGGTACCCATTTTTTAATTTGGTAGCACATGCGCACCAGCGCACCGCGTATGTGCACCCCTGGCTAGACAGCAGGAAAACATGATTAAGGCCACACTATCCATCTACCTCTGATACTGCTTTATCCTACAGCATGTTATTTTCCTGTGTGTAGAATTTCCCCCGTTAAAGTCAAGCCTGGCAGTCTGACGCCTGTGTTGCATTTGTTGAGCAACAGCTTGTCCCTCCCTCCTCCGATTTTTGATGGCTGATCACAGTTTGTGAAATTTGCCAGCATGATAGCGCTGTCAGATATAACTAAGACCAAGTGTCGCTGCTGCATTGTGCATATCTGCTGGGGCTCTGACAGTGATTGTAGCCTAACCTTGCTTCCTTTTTTACCCAGTCTGTGGTCCGACACTCCAGTGTCTCAGCTATCTGAGTGAGTAAAAAGATTTGGACATGATGAGGAACTGATAAGAAAGAGTTCAATCAATCATTTAATCAAATCTATAGTTAGTTAAATTCATATGTAGTAATCTTCATTATCATTCTTGTTTATTGCTTATTGCTGTTCATGCCATCATAAGTATTCCTGTATGATACAAAAAGATCTGCCAATGAGTTTCTAGACAATGGCACAGTCCTTAATAAATAATAATTACATTTTGACTCTTCCATGTGTTTTGGGCAACTGAAACGTATCTTCTTTACAAAGCTACGCTGCTTCATGTTTTGCGTGGATTAAACATCAGTTCGCTGAGGGACTACTAATCCTTTTAATTTTTTTTCAAACGTTTTCAAGGTTAGCTACTCTGTTTTTATTTGAAGAATGATTAACCTTGGCTCGTTTACAAGAGTATATGCAGTGTTGAGCTGATTTTTTTCTGCTGTCACCTACTCTGCACTCTGGCAGATATTGTAGTCTTGACGTTCTTCAACAGATGTGTGTGATTTATAGAATCGTCTTTTCAAGGCATTCAAAATGCAACCCATATCCAAACTCAAATACGCTCTGTTATTATTTTTCACACCAGGCCAGTGCAGACCGTCCATGCAGGAGAAGAAGTGATTGATTTGGGAGAATTGAATTTGGAGTTTTACTAAAGCTATAATTTTGACTGAAAATAACTAAACCCCAATTTTGAAGAAATAGGTAAAAGCTTCATTGGATTGGAGGAAAAGGTAAATCTCATTTTTCTCACTTCATTATTTTAAAAAACATTTGCTGCACATACAGGTAAGTTAGTGAAGTTATAGAGAAATAAACATGCTGGAATGCAGTGTACCATGCTACCCTGGTATATTGAAAATGAAATTAGAAAACACACTGTGCAGACCAGAACGGAGAAGAAGAAGAAAAAAACTGAGCTAGATTTAGACTAACACTTTTTGCTTCTGTTCCTTGAAATATTTATGCTCTTGAACACGAACATGGAGCCACAGCTTACACGTTAGCGTGAGATTGAAAAACTCTTAATGTCAAGACTGTTGTCATAACTGAATATTTTAAAATTGCCAAACTTGGACTGAGTGTAAGTACAAAATGGAGAAACAAATCTTGCCCTTAAAATGTCAGGGACGGAAATGCTATTCACATTCTGCTTGCTCCACATGTGCAGCTTTTCAATAAATAGATAAAAAGATACTTGATTCATCCCTGTGGGAAAATTCACACTTTCAGCAGCATCAACACAGAACAGAATCGAATCAAATCACAAATGAAAAAGTACCTGAATTTGCACTTGCATTATATTCTGAATGTTGCCCAATTATCCTGTGATATCTATTTAAAAACTGAATGTAGTATGAAAATATCACCAAGTCTAAACTGCATCATTGAAAGGTATATAAAGCTATGTTATAATTAGTGCAAAAAACATACATGTAGTCCTGCAGTAGTCCAGAAACATTCATGTCAGGTTAATTGGTCACCCTAAATTGCCCCTAGTTATGAATGTGTGAGTGAATGGTTGTATGTCTGTAAATATATGTCAGCCCTGCGACAGACTGGCGACCTGTCCAGGGCGTTCCCCGCCTTCGCCCACAGCAGCAGGGATTGGCTCCAGCCACCCGCGACCCCATAATTAGTGCTGATTTAACTGACTCAATAGGATAAGGGTAAACTCACACACACTTTAATGCATCCAGGCACGCGCGCACACACACACACACACACACACACACACACACACACACACACACACACACACACACACAGTCACTTCATTTTCACCTATCATAAACCTTGAGTTGTCTCCAGCTCTTTAGTGTGGGTAAACATGGTACAGGTGATGGATGAATACTGTCGTATAACTACTATTGATTCAGTTGTTTCTTCTCTTTAAATCTGTTTTTAAGCGTCATCAAGGTTTTTTGTGTTGATGCTCTTGATGCTCATCACATTTCACAGAGAGATGGGATTTTATTGTTTTACATACATACATACATATATATATATATATATACATATATATATATATATATATATATATATATATATATATGTATATATATTCATTCATTCATTCATTCATGAATGAATATATGTATATATATATATACATATATATATATATATATATATATATATATATATATATATATATATATATATATATATACATATATATATATACACACACACACATACATATAATAGTTTCATTGCCATAAATCCACATTTAACACCATATTTTTTTCTTGACTTCATTGCTGTTATAACACTGTAGTTATAGTTTTTGTTTGTATGAAAACAATATGTTTCAACGTTCAGAATTTAGCAATATCATTATTTTTGGTTTAATTTAGCAAAAACAGCAATAGAAGCAAAAGTAGAAAAACATTTAAATGTTGTTTTAAGCATTCTCACTCCACACACTGAAATCTTTAACTTGACCAATGTGTTCATAAAACCCATGTTTTTCCCCTGTAGCTTCTCTCTTCAAAGGCAAAAGAAAATGAGAGAAAAACCTGCTATTTTCACAGTAAAACTAACAACCTTTGTTAACGATAACACAGTGTGTTAAACATATTGTAAAACTGTATACTTGGAGCGCAGTCATGTAGAGCGCAAAATACACAAGCCAGAAAACACTGCAGTCTTTGGCTTGTCTCTCAGCACTTTCTCTAAAATAGTGGCTAGTTTTTCTAAAGTGTGAGAAAGACGAAGAAAAGAGTTTGTTACTGTATTACTTTTGGAAAATTGCAATGCCTTTTCTTCCTTTTAATTAATATGTTTGTTGACAAGAAAGCTTGAAGATGATGCTTTACTCAAGGATGGAATCCTATTTCCAGTGCAGCATGTCATGACTTGGAAGACATTTCTAAATTAAAATAGCAAGCATCACCCCAACCAGCATTTTCATAAGCCCACAAATAAACAGCCACAACCCATCTATGTATTTTTGATTTAATTAATTCATATGTATCTTCTCCTCACTGACTATTGGAATTAAATTAAATTAAAATGTTGAAGCTTGCCCAGACCTGATTAAGACCAGGAAACACTAGAACATGTACGTAAGTGGTTAGATGTCTTTTCACAAGAGATGCAGTTCAAAGTCAGTCTTTCAGATAAAGCTATTAGTATCCTTGCTTCCTCTCCTGCTGCTATTTCATCTCTCCAGAAATGTGTGAGCAGTGAAAAAAAAAAAAAGTGCAGGCAGGGAAAGAATCTTTCACTTTGCAAATTAAAGGAGACAGGCTTTCACTACCCTGCCTTGAAAACGTGCATCTCTCCACATTGCGTGCTTTTAAATTTGAATCCCTTTTGAAGGTATTTATTTGAGGATGTGTTTTCTTGTGTAGCTGTGCTAGAGCATGATGGGGTTTGACCAGTCTTTACTGCGGGTAACCCCCCCCCCCCCCACCCACCCACCCACCCACCCATGTTTCATTGAATATGAAAGAAATTGCCTTGCGAGTCTCCCGAGCGTTTAACCAAGAGGAAACTGCAACGAGGTCAGCAAGTATATACGACCCCAAGTTCTAACACAGAGAGTGTAGGTCCAAGGTAAAATTGGAAATACTCAGTTAATTTCATCCAGAGTGTGACCTCTGCCACCGTGGGACGTTAATGCTTTTAGTTCATCAGGGTTTTGACTCCCAGGCAATTATTTGGACTGATTGCAGGTATTGCGGCGGCGGACTAAGGCCTACAGCAAGATATTATCAGCAAACTTGGATCGCCTGACGGCTCGCTGGGCCTGAATTGATGCCTGATTGCTGCTTTGAATTGCATCAGATTCTCTACTTCACCTGTGCTACACGAAGGGAGGAAAATTCATGAAGTAGATTGTATAATTGTCGTGCTGAAAACAGCAGCCTGTGATTTTCCGATGCAGGCAGGTGTGCTCAAATGCTCTGTCATGTCTAATGATAATACATAGAGAGGCAGTGGTGAACATAGCAGCGAGCAGTTTTCTGCAAACATCCAGTTAATTACCAGGCAGTCATATAGAAGACAGAGTCTAATAATGCTCTAATTATTTGATATTGTGTCATACAGCTCACTCTTGACGTACAAAATTGTTGGTTATCGATTAAAATACTGATGACGATTGAATTCAGCTGAAGCCTCATTAGCAAGTTGCTTAATAAATGCACCGTGGCCTTCATCTCAAATGGCCGATACAAGACACACACTTCGAGGCAAGTTTTTCAACAAGTATGTCATTTTGGGTGATTTCCTGGCAGAAAAAAAAAAAAAAACATTTGTCAGCAGCTGATCAGTAAGAATTTACATATGATGACCCACGCTAGGTAGCAGCTCTCACTCTCAGTTAAAGCTGAAACAGCATTATGAACAACCTCGAAATTCCTTCAATGCAACAATTGTCAGATTGGACTGATGTTCGGAGCAATATTGTTTGTTGCCCGGCGCTTCTCCAGCGGAGACATTTCTGCAACCTTCAGGGCGCATGTTTTCACACACTCTCCATCGCAGTGTAGACACCATGGCGATCTATCTTGCTTGAAAAACATATCTGCAGCTTGTTGCTGCAATCCACCGTTTAGTTGCTGGTTTACCCAAAATAGATCCCTTGTCAATGTTGACATTTCTGTCTAATGCAAATGTTGTTTGTCCTCCTGCTAATCAACAAATGCAGCTGAAGTCGAGATTCTTACTCAAATAAACACAAATGTTGCCACAAATTTTGAGGAGTATCCGCAAAAGTTCTATCAGTGGGAGTCCAGACGGCCATGTACTCCATGATGCTGAAATATGTATGTTTATCTCACGGGAGCAATCTGAATTCACAGTGGAAATTTTAAAATAAAATAAACTAGAATTTGGCACTCAGAGAGCGCAGACCTCCGCCACAGGTGAAATCAGTCACCAACAACAATAAGAACACCATATAAAAATATCAGTAAACAGATGTAAACTAACCCTGTCATCAATTTAAAACGTAGTACTGAGGCCCTCTGCTGGATAGAAACAGTACTACACTGGTCAAATGAAAGTCGTCACCCCAAAGTAACTCAGCAATAAAAAAACAACACAATGACGGACATGCAGAGATGCATAACAAAGGAAACAAACAGTCCAACATAGGGTGAAATCACTTACAGACGAAGCTCTGATCAAGTTTTGAAGAGAAGCTAACTTGTGGCGATTTTGTCTTGCTGCTGCGCGACTGTTCCGTCCGTGAAATAGGTCCGACTAGGAACTAAAACTAAATTTCCGCTGGGCGGTACACCCTATCGGTCAATGATAAAGAATCATTTAAAAAATTCGTCATGATCCGGATCATCACCAAAATTTAATGGATTCTAAGTTAGCCCAAGACCCGCCTTTCCACAAAGTTTCATTGCAATCTGTCCATTACTTTTTCTGTGATCTTGCTAATAATCAAACCAACCAACCAACCAACAAACCGACGTGATTACATAACCTCCTGGCGAAGGTAATAATGTCTTCTTCTTAGTTATTTTAATGTTTTGCATTGTCATCCTGCTCTTGTGTCTGCTGCCACTGGTCAATGACTGAGACCTGACTGGACTCATTAAATAATGTGCAAGACAGCTTTCATCATTTACATGATGAACCTTTAAATAAATGGAAATATTTCATATTGCATAAAAATTAAGTGCTATTTTTAATACTAAATCCATTCGAGTGAGTAGACAAAGATAAAAGGATACAGCTTTTTTTTTTCTTTTCTTTCTTTTTGTTTTTCAGGGCACTTAGTGCACCACTATCTCAGCTCCCGCTGCTATATCTGACAATCATAGTAAAGTGATTTCACACTGAGAGGCCTGGGAGCCTTTCCAAGATATTATAGGAACAATATAGTGTTTAGATACCCCAACTCTTGAATACGGCACTTCACCGTTAGATGATATTCATATGCGATTGGACTGTAAAATCCCTCAGTGTTGGTCAGAAGTAGCTTATCTTCGCAGCCTGATAACTATAATCCCAACAACTGGAGTTGTCCTCTCAGAGACTTCAGATAAATTAAACGGCAGAGACGTCAGCTCCCTGAGAGCACCACAGGGTCTCCATCTAAAATAATCATCTCATCCTGTCAAACCATAAAGCACAGTGCAGGTTTTACTGTCATGAGAGCGCCACCTGCTAATCTGAGTCATGTTCAGCATCCATGTGACTCCCCTGTAATGTTCTCATGCATCAAAACTAAAGCAGGGATGAGTTTTGCTGAAGAACAGACTATTCTTAATTTTTTTTTCTTTGATTTGCAATAATAATAATAATAATAATAACAACTCATGTCTGCTCTGTGTTTATTAAGAAGCTTCTTAATTATGAGGGGGAAAGAAACAGTGATATCAGAGGTGAAAGGCACTGCTGAAAGCAGCAAATATGTAATTGCCAGGGTCTTTGATGCAGTCTGGTAATGATGAAGGAGCTGAGGAGAGGTTCTACTTTTATTAGAAAAATCAATGCATGTATGTAGGCGTGGGAGCGCTCATGAATAAACTCAACAAAGACTAACACGTCTACTGTATGTGTTTTCATTCTTAAAACACAGCAGGAGATAGAAATGGATGTAAACTCAATCCTCATCAGACACACAAGACATATTAAAATGTCCCAAGATGTTAAATTTAATCCCATTCAAGTTTTATGTGCATTTTATGGCGCAGACTATCACTGCAGCACAGCCTTTTTTTTTTCAACACAATTCATGAGAACAGAACACGGAGAAAATGGTGTTTAATATAAAATAACTCTTTACTGTGAGTTTTTGCGTGGAGCTAATTTCATGAAGGAATAATTGCAGCCGTGTGTGCTGTCTGTTCGTGCTATTGTTTCATCCTGTTGGTCGTATTAAAAAAAAAAACCAATGGTCTTTTGTTTTCACGGGGAGAGGATGGATGGTTGCTTGGCAACACAGTGTGTATCAAAACCCCCACAAAAATCAATCAATAAAAAAAGAAAAGAAGAAACTTTTTCATGAATCCCTGTGTGAGCGTGTGTCTGTATGTGCACAGGTGGATGTAAATGTAAAAGTGTTATTGAAAAAGGTGTAACTATGTTAAAAATGAACAAACGAAAAGTTCAAAACAATACTCAAATATGGATGTTGTGTTTCAATTCAAAGCTCCCATCGATTGATGAATCAAATACCCCAACCATTTGCTTCAGTTCATGGTCTGTCTGATGTCTCCATTGAAATGAAAATGGTCACTAAATTATTTGCATTTCAGCTTGCTGTCAATGGAATATTGTCCCTGTGATTGTTTACAGTCTTTACAACACTACTCAGCTGACAGGGGGGGGTGAGGATTACCTATTATCTGCTTCTGTGTGGGCAGCTTCTCGTCCGGCTAGTTTCATTGTGCTGCATTAAATGTGACGACAGCCTATGTAATTGTCACTCACTGAAACGCCTGACTGAGCCTCATGCCTCTGTAAATGGTGTCAAATCTTCTTATGCACTCACTCCCTAATAGGTAAATAGATGGACGAATAGTACAATGTGACAGCAACACCTTCATTAAGTAATGATACAACGTTAGCTCCCACTGAGGCCAAGAACCAATTAAGATCTGTGTAGGCGGCTGAGAGCCGGAGAGGCTTCTGTAGCTGCGTGTGACCGTGGATATTCCATTTAAAGGAACAAGTCTTGCAGAAAAAGATTAACTATTTGGAGCATTTGTGTTAAGTTTTCTGAACACGTGTGCAGGAAAAGTCCTAAAAAGTAATCTATGTGTTTATTCATAATTGTTGCTTAAATCTAATGAGTTTTCATATTAGTTTCTGGCCATGAATGGTTGATGGTTGTGTGTACTGCACAGTAAACCGTAGCTTGTAGGACCACTATGACACACAATTCTGATTTAGGGCAAATAAAAGACCAACACAAAAGAGTTGAATTCATTTCAATAAAATAAAATGAATCAATAAAAAGAAACCAAAATAGTAGTGTTTTTTTTTCTGTATTCTTCATCTCAGGTCCAAACATGCCTGGGTTGCTGGCATCAATCACCTGAACACACCTCAGCCTCTCATATGTGTGGTGCATTGTCACTAATTACTTGCACAAGAGTACTTATGCTAACCAGCATGAAATGCAACCTGAACAACATAATAAAGTTTGATTAAGATTAAAAAAAAAAAAAAACTCAATGTAACTAAAATTTTAACTTTGTTGTACAGAATTCGATGTGTCATCACCTGCAATGTTGGAAGGTCGGGGCACTTAAACATTGGTCACTGACTGTTAAATAAAAGGAAAAAGACAGAAAGCCCATGTTTATGTAGCTCGGGCGTGTTTACTGTGCAGTATGACTCCTGACATGGCTGTCTTGTGCGGTCCAATTCAAAAGAAAAGATTTTTTGGAAAAATGAATACTGGTTTTGATAGAAAGGCGTACAAACACACAGCCGATGATGGACTTTCTAAACTGACACCTGACTGCTGATGAAAGCCCCACATGAATGTCGAAACTGGATTTGGGAGCAAGAGAAAAAGATGCTCTGGTCTCACGATTACACTTTTTTCTTCATCATAGCCCTATTTTAGTCAATCATCTACTTAGAAACCTTGGATGTTAGACTACCGATAGAAGGGTTTCTTTGACATGCACCATCTACCTGAGACCATATATACCTTTTCAGAGAACAAACTGAACAACACTAAAAAAGAAAAAGTGGTTCAGTAATGGTTTGAGGGAACTGCTGGACTTAAAACCAAGTGTTGCAAACATCTCAGAAGTACTTTTACTCGTGGAGGCTCAGGTTAGAGCTGCCTCAGCAGTTAGCAGAGAAACTAGTAGTAGTAGTAGTATAATAATAATAATAATAATAATAAACTTTATTTGTATAGCACCTTTCGCAGATAAAATCACAAAGTGCTTCACAGTGCAAAAAACAAAAATAAAAACAATATCAAATAAACGTGATAAGAACAGACAGCCAATCAATCGCATCAGAAACGTCCAGTCAACTAAAAGCCCGATTAAATAAAAGTGTCTTCAGCTGCTTTTTAAAGGAGTCAATGGTATCAGCCACACGGAGGGACAGAGGCAGGGCGTTCCATAGTTTTGGAGCCACGGCCTGAAAGGACACATCTCCTCTAGTTTTAAAACGCGTTTTTAGTAGTTAGTAGTTAATAGTTTATTTCAGGCAAGGATGCACAAACAACATGATTTCAACGCAGGTATCAGTTACACGACCGTAACAGGACAGGTAATACATGTGCTTACATATCCCGAATGGAGTGCCTGAAAGGGAGTGGGAAGAAGCGAACTTATTTAATCCCACCCCTATTACATAAATTATAGACATAATATCAAACTACAACATATCAGGATCATTATGAGAGCGTACTTGTTACCTGGCAACCTCGGGGTGATAGAGAAGTTAGTGTACCTGACCCCAGTAAAATCACATGAGTGAAATGACATAATATACATTCCATACATTGAGAAAACTAAAGAGCTTTTGAGGGATGTTTTCTCTAATAAATTTTTTCTCCAATATGTAACATTTTAAATTCAGGCAATCATGTTATATTACAGGTATATATATGGAAAAAAAAATCTTACTCAGTCTACATGTAGAAGTATTTTTACAATTTCACATAAAATCTTTTAAACACAAGTGAGATTCAACATAGGTCAACAATATATACACAGTTTTTTAATGAACTGGCGCAGCTCAGTTTCCAAGTTTAGAATTGAAAATATGCACTGGCTTTTGCACAAACGTCTTTTCTTCGGTGTGTTGTTTTCTGACAGAAGTGGGGCAAAGTGGCCTCGTGTGTAAACTGATTTGGGCGGCAGCGAGTGTGAAAGAGTGAGCGCACGATGCAGTGCATGTTGCCGAGACGATGCTCGGGCTCCTCTCATCCACCTAATAGCTGCTGAGTGACTTAAAGGGAGGTGGTAATTCCAGGGATTTATCACATGATGGATGGTAGCCGATGTGTTAAGAGACCTATGAGACTCCAAGACAGCAAGTCATAAATCTTGGTTCATGCATGAAACCACAAACATATTTGCATCTCTCATTTCACCACATGAAATTAGCTGTAAAATGTGATGGAACCGACCAGAGCCCATTCCACGGATCACTAGAGGAAGGATAGCCATTTTCAACCCAATTTCTGCAATCTAATTTGAGCAGCAGCTTGGACTGTGAAGTGGAGTGGTAATATTAAAGCATTACTCATACGGATAAGCGCCATCGCGTCGGCCCAATACTGTCTAGGTGCACGAAAACTTGATAAGAAAATTACCGATCTCAAGTGCTGATGACGCCTTTCTCTTTTCATTTCAAAAACGTTTCATGTACGTGGATCTTGATTTCAGTCTGTGTGTGCGTCTGCGTCTGTGCTTGAAGTGATTTCTCTGATTGCCAGGCAGTGGTGTGTGAGCTACACTTGGAAAGTGGACACTTTTTGCTCGCACTCTGTAAATGTCCATAAGTATACAAATAAAATAATTCCAGTGTTGTTCATTGTCTTGTTGTATTGACTAATCACTATGTTGTAATGTTGTGGGACTGAAAAACTGTAAATTAAAAGACCGAGAAGGTCTAATAAGTCTAAGTTGTCTGTATTAATTTTAACAGTCCTTAAGTCTCCTTAAGACTAACTATACAGTATATTGGGTGATCATTGGCCATGTTCAACATCATAGCTGAATGTGAGCTATTTCTGCTGAACAGTGAAGAATTTTCATTAGCTAATACATTTTTTTCCGATGCCGTGAAGCGATTGTTCACCATTTATTGTGAAATGATTAGGATTGAATGAGTGGACATCTGAGTCTGAGTCTTTGTCATGGTCCTGTTTGAGGAAGATGGTATGATCCCCTTCAGATGAAGTGACGTTTGGTAGGATCATAAGATTGGTTGCAGAGGTTTTTCTGGTGCAGCTGAGGCTCAGTCGAGCAGGATGTCTTTCAGTCACAGGGTTACAAGTTCAGTTACCTGCAGTACCTCTCCATTTCTATATGTTGACATGTCCTTGAGCAAGATACCGAACCCCAAATTGCTCCCAGTGGATGGACTGAATGCCTTGCAAGGCAGCTGCCACCACTGATGTGTGAATTTGTGAACGTAACTAACATTTGAAAGATCTCTTGGGGCTGTTCAATCAGTGGAAAAGATCTTTATAAGTGAAATCCATTTATCATTTGATCTATATCCACACCCTCACCAATGGTCATTAACTTTGAAAGAATGATCTTGTGAATACAGCAGCGAACATGATTTCCCTCCACAGAGCGATGGGTCTTGACCTTGTGACAGAGTGAGGAGCTTCCCAGTTGCATGTTGGAGGTTTACTCGGGATTATCCAAATAAGAGGAGACCCTGAAGTCGGCCCATGACCTTCTGGAGAAATTCTATTTCTTGGTTGGACTGGCATGAGCTGGAGGTAGCAGCAGCAAACAGGAACGTCCCCGTCATGCTGCCAGACTGACCCTCAGGTGGACTGAGGGGGAAGAAGGAAAGGAGGGGACTGCATCCAAATTCTTTACAGAAAATGCATGGAAAAAGTCCACACATGAAAGATGACACTCAAACACAGCTTTGTAGGATGTTTGAAATTCTTCTTCTGTGTTTTGTAGTGTTTCTATTCATCTGTCGGTAGATGTAGGGTGAAGGAGCCTATTCCAGCTTGAACGGGGCTAATGGGGATTACTCAGTCCGAGTAACGTGAGTGAATGAAATTCATTGCTTTCTAACTCTGCTGAAATGTAACTGCTGATGAGATGGAAGGATTTTATTCCACAATTTGCATCATTCAGTGAAAATATGCCTTTCAGACACATACCTCTGTTCTAGTTCGCAGGAATACTTCCCGCTCCTTTTTCTCATCTTCATGTCTTAACTGCTGAATGTTCAGCTGTGTTTATTTTAGAAGTAGCTTCACAGAAGCCCAAACAAGGCTATGGTACAATTTGACGGCTGTGTCAATTAGCAGTGGAAGCTGTGAGGAGACGGCCAAGCCCGTGAAATAGAGGTAAACACCAAATCCGTGATTACAAAGTAGAAGTGAAGCTTTTTCCACGCAGTACTCTATTTCTCCCATGAAAGTAAAAAACACAATTAGAGAAGGGTAACTGCACACAAAAAAGGTGGGAGCACAAATCTGCAATTTCACTTTGAACTATGTGCCGGTGGTTGGAGTAACTGGGGATGGAAAGCTTCATCATTTTCCTGCTGTCCTCTGAGGTCTTGCTGATCACCCCTATTCGCCCCCTCCAAACTGTTTCTACTCTCTTATATCACAACTGAAACATTTCACGGTCTCCTGCGCCTGTAGTCATCACTTATTTCTTTGTAAATGTCAGTGTTTTGTGTTAAATACCGTGCCAACACAGAGCAATGTGTTCATTTGTCTTTACTGCAGGCAAATGCATGAAATCCTTTGGTAAATAAACACCTGGCTGGTAAGCTGTTGGATAATTAATGTTACATCTGCTCCCATTTTTCATGCTGTTCTTTTAGTCTATAGATGTTAATTACTTTGGCCTTCGTAAGGATTCACTTCACAGCAGTCCATCGCTTTGGGGATATAGAGGGAAGGTTTGTGAAATTGTGTAATTTCTGCATGTTGGCTTGGTTTTTAATTTCACCAGCACATTCTATAGTTCAGGCTTTAAAGTGAAATAAGGTATATCGTATAAATTGTAAACCCTGCAGTGATCATTTTAAGTGATTAAGTGGTAGAGGCTTATAAATATAGGCTGGGTAAGTTCTGTGTGGAGTTTGCATGTTCTTCCTTGTGATTTGTGCATTTCGAATCTTTCGGCTTGAAGTTTACAAATTAAATATGTCTGAGGGCATTTTATGTTGCATAAACGGACACAAAAGAACAGCATTTGTATACCCTCAGGGATAAAAAAAGTGTGGCGAGTAATTACTATAGTTAAGTAAATCCAAGTTCTAAAATGGTCCGCAACCAATAGCATTTACTCTCAAAGCCTCAGGTTTTTTTTGTTTTTTTTTTTACATGTTTACATAAATGCAAATTCCTATAAATAATTCAAGAACAAGTACTATTCTGACACTTTCCAGAACAGAATGAAATGTAAGACTCTTCATCACAGTGGTGGAGTCCAGAACTTGCTTTCCCCCAACCTGATGAACAGGCAATAAAAAAATAGTACAGTTCTTTTCAAATGTGGATTTATGTTGTTTTATTAAATTTGATACAATTTCAGAAGAGTTTAATGCATTTACAGGTATTGAGAAAACAGCTGAAATATCAACTAAATCAGTGTCTGTATGCTTTTTAGAACAACATACATGTCACGATAAGCAATCAAATGAACCTTTGCCTCAAAGAACATAGTGGAATTGCCCGTCTAAAATGCAGGAGTGGCTTTACAACAATCTTAAAGATGTGTAGGATTTATTTGTATTAAGGCTGTCAGTGTTAATTGCATTAATCTTGATTAATTTTCTAAATCGTGATCAATCGCATAATTAGGCTTTTATTCAGTTTGAAAACTGTATTTTAACATGGATATTGGGTTAAGATGGTCTTCATGGCAATTTATTTTGAAAGAAAAATCCAACAGGGTCAAAAAGGAAATTCTTTCTGTTTGATTCCAAATCAAGATGCTCTGGTAAGAAATTTGTGGCTGCAAGTTGCAATGCAGAAACTTAAACAATTACTTTAAATTAAACTTTTGAACTGATTGTTTGGACTGATGAATGCTTTACGTTATGGGCTGAAAACTGCCTTGAAATGCAAAACAACAGAAAATGCAGTTCAAGGCATGATCAATCATGATTAACTGTGGAAATAATGTGGTTAATTAGAATTTTAAAAATTAATCTTTTTAAAGCCTTAGTTTGTATCTCTTTCTGTGTTACTCCCATATTCTGTCAACTCCAACCCAGCACGAAGATGGATGAATGGATGTCTTGCACTGTTTTCGAGTTCTTTTTAATCGAAACATGTTGAACAGCTAAAAGCATCGGTTACAAAAAGACACTGTTGTGATGAGCACCCTTTGCTTTTCACATTAAATAAACTCAGCTTGATGTTGCACCCATGTGTGATTTTAGATGGCTTTCATGTGTTACTCAAGAGCATACACTGTACTTTAAGCTGCATAATTGCTCTCCCTTCCACACTGCAGAGGCCCTGACATTACTTATGTTGTTTCACTGCAAAAAAACAATCAAAAAATAAAAAAATTACACCTTGTTTTGTACAGATCGAGCAGACTAACTATGTCACATAAACAAGCTGATTGAGAGGGGTCTTGTGTTTGAGAGGATTTTCAATCAGTAGACAATTTACAGCATATCTCCCAGTGTACAAAACAAGAACCCCGACTAGCTGTTTAACCAAACCCTGCAGGCCAAGCAGAGACAAGGATTCAAATCATGGGTTTCACCTGATGAATAATTACTGTATGACAGATGCATCATAACCAGAGGTACGTATTTCCAGCTAAAGAAAGTTTGTGATTAATAATCTTTATATCAATAGTGTTAAAAAAAAAAAAATGGTAAAATGAGTAGTGGTAAAGCTAACGTCAAATGGTGTACATGTTTTGTCCCATCTGAACTCCTATTCAGCAGTTCCTTCTTCTACATCAAAAGCAAGTTTGTTCATTAAAAAGCTGCACAAATGGCTCTCCATTGCTTTATCGGGGTAATGTGTATGTCATGCATGAAAGACTCTGCTGGACGAAAGTTGAGAAAAGGTGAGCATGCAGTCTTATTCTTCAAACAAGTAGCATTTATAGTCTCTGCAAACCCATCAGCCTGTTTTCCAAACTGGTTCCAACGAGAGCTGTGCATGATTATAACACCAGACATCCTTCATGCTGTAGATTCACCTTGGTCTCAAACCAATGCATTGAACAAAGCAGTGCTCTGTAGAGCTGTTGCACACTGGAATGACCTACCGCCACAAATAATGAGAGTTGCAGAGCAATTCTCAAAAGGAAGTTGAAGAAAGCAGTTATGAATAAGGAACTTATGATGAGTTTGTTTTTCTTCCTCTTCTTTTTTTTTTTTTTTTTTTGCTGTGCATGAGAATTTCTCTGCATTCATTTTTCAACCCTGTCTCCACAAAATTACGTTCTGAGAAAACTAAACTGCATTCTCAAATACGTTTCAGAGGAACCTATTATGTCCCTTATTATGTTCGTCTTCAACATATCTTTTTTTTATTTTTTCATTACGCTCGGTCTGAAGCGGTTTTTTTTTTCCTGCTTTTTCTTCATCGTGTTGGTGGGTAAAAATGAGCCTGTATATTCATCTGGGATGCATTTCGCTCTTCTGAAAAGACATTATGTTTATTTACTCTTTTTTTAGTGATGTTTGAAGGTTCCATGCAGTCTTTTTCAACTTATGCTTGCCGTTAATTATATGCACGCACACCCAGCTCTCACATTGTGTAGTGACGAGGGCTGTTTTGGAGCTAATAATTACCTCCTGATGTATTTCTAACATACCTGTTTTGGGGTTGTGGTTTTTTTTAGAGCAGTTCCAACAAGATCTGCCACCAGAGAAGACAGCTGGAGCTTCTCCGACGCTGCACTGCGGGTCTTGATCACCATGGAAACCAAGACGCGGTTCTGCGGTCATCTGAAAGTGATTACAACATTATCGTTCTTCACTGTTGTTTATTCCTGATAAAATAAACGTGTATTTACCCTTACAGCGGTCTGCATGCTCCTCGTTACTTCCACCTTACGACAAGTCCCAATATGAAACGACCACATGGCTCATTTATGATCCAAATATTAATTCATGATCCAAGTTATGACCAAGATCTATATTTTAAAATCAAGTATCTCCTATTGGTCATGTAAATATTATCACGGAGAATCACGGACTGAAAGAGTGTTTTTTTTTTTTAACAGATCGCGTTGCTCCGAGAAGTTTGAGCACAAATACAATTCTCTGCATTAAATAATGACTTCAGGCAGACTTTCAAAACATAACAAAATCACTAAAATAGTTTCTGAAACAGATCAGAAGCCACAATATGAAACATTAAAAAAAAATGACTAAGTAACGGAGAAGTCTCTAAATTATAATTTACACAATGCTTCTCTAGCAATAAATGTACATTTTTATCTTCATAGTTTCCACTCGGTTTATGGATGTGATCTGCAGTTTTTTTGTTTAAATGCGCAATCTGTCTGTTTTGTCTTCTAAAATGCCGCCCCGCTGGTTGCTAGGCTGTTGCTACGGACTCTGAACTCTGACCCGGAAGTACGTCACGGACTGATTTTTTTTTTAAACGGAGCGAGTTTTTGATCTTAAACTAATTATATTTGTCTACAAATACGCTTCTGTGCATTATATAACAAGTTCTGTTTAATTTTAAGAGTAATATTTATTTTGAACCAGATGTGTGTTTTCATCTTCATACATTTGCTGAAACAAGTTTGTTATAAATCAAGCAATCATTAAATCGATCACTCTGTCTGCATTTATGTGTTATAACATTAAGATCAAACGTTTTTAGCTGTTTTAATAGTATTCCAGTAGATTATGAAGTATTGACGTAACGACAACAAAGAAGAAAAGGGTGACAAATCAACTCATTTCTTTAAGATAGATAGAACTTTATTCATACCTTTGGTGGGACCTGACGATAAAAGTCGATCTAAAAGCAGCACAACACCAGCGTCACGTGCGTGTGTGCAGAGAAGAAGTAGCTCCATCATGAAACATGGACTTTTATGAGCTGTTAACATGGTTAGTGTGTGATTACCTCACGAAAACTTCTTTTGGCTGATGTTTCTCTTCATTCATGCGTATTTGAGTATTCTGTAAGAATAATTAGTGCAAACTCTAGCTCCCTTCACACGACTGATGTGCAGCATGGTGGCGTACTTCAGCATGAAGGAGAACCTCTCAACACAGATGTGCTGCACTAGATCCACAAGACGGAGCTGCAGAGGCCTTCTCTCCAACTTCAGTGTAAAATACACACTACAAGGCCTGTTTCTTTCTTTCTTCATGCTGTGAGAGCTGGATTATTGTCAGACAGTCCTTTAGAGGTGCCCCACAAGGTCATTAAACCCTCTGAGGCCTCGCTGAGACATGAAGCCTGTTATGACCTTTGACCTCTGTTGCTCTATTGCTCTTATTTGACCTCCACAGCAGATACAGACCTAAAACTTGAACTGCGAGGCCTCTGGGAGCTATAAAATCGTGACCTGTTGGACTTTTTTCATAAGCTCCTCCCAAACAGGAAGTAGCTTCAGGAAGGAAGTGGGGCTTCCAAATTCTACATATGACTTTCTGGCAGAGGTGTGAACACATCCCACAAATCTCAGCTTATTTGGAGCAAATCTGACCAAATGAGGATGCTTTATTGATTCTTTTAACTGGACACTGCGGCGCCCTGTATGGGCAGCAGAAAGGACTTGATGGAGTTAAACCACCGCAGATGTGATCCTGAGGGAAGACAGAAGAACATACTAACATTTCAACTTCCTGAGTTGAATGGAAATGACGTTATCAGCTGATGACACTGGGGGAATCAGAGTCTGTGACCTTTACCCTCTCAGAGCCTTTGTGAGCAGTCTGGAGGATCAAATCCAGGTTCTGATCCCATGTTTGCCACAGTGTCCAGTTAAAAGAATCAATTAAGCATCATCATTTGGTCAGATTTGCTTTATTTGGCGAAACCTTTAGGCTTTATCATCAGCTGATGATAAAGCCTCTCAGAGCCTTTGTAAGCAGTCTGGAGTCGGGATCAAATCAGAGGCCAGAGCGCCGTCTCAGACAAACCCCAACTCCAATAAGCAGCTCCTCAAAACCTGGCAAAGTAGTACTCTTAAACTCCCCTCCTACAATTTCAATTTTCTGGGTGGAAAGGCAACATTTTATATCAGAACCTGGATTTGATCCTCCAGACTGCTCACAAAGGCTCTGAGAGGGTAAAGGTCACAGACTCTGATTCCCCCAGTGTCATCAGCTGATAACGTCATTTCCATTCAACTCAGGAAGTTGAAATGTTAGTATGTTCTTCTGTCTTCCCTCAGGATCACATCTGCGGTGGTTTAACTCCATCAAGTCCTTTCTGCTGCCCATACAGGGCGCCGCAGTGTCCAGTTAAAAGAATCAATAAAGCATCCTCATTTGGTCAGATTTGCTCCAAATAAGCTGAGATTTGTGGGATGTGTTCACACCTCTGCCAGAAAGTCATATGTAGAATTTGGAAGCCCCACTTCCTTCCTGAAGCTACTTCCTGTTTGGGAGGAGCTTATGAAAAAAGTCCAACAGGTCACGATTTTATAGCTCCCAGAGGCCTCGCAGTTCAAGTTTTAGGTCTGTATCTGCTGTGGAGGTCAAATAAGAGCAATAGAGCAACAGAGGTCAAAGGTCATAACAGGCTTCATGTCTCAGCGAGGCCTCAGAGGGTTTAATGACCTTGTGGGGCACCTCTAAAGGACTGTCTGACAATAATCCAGCTCTCACAGCATGAAGAAAGAAAGAAACAGGCCTTGTAGTGTGTATTTTACACTGAAGTTGGAGAGAAGGCCTCTGCAGCTCCGTCTTGTGGATCTAGTGCAGCACATCTGTGTTGAGAGGTTCTCCTTCATGCTGAAGTACGCCACCATGCTGCACATCAGTCGTGTGAAGGGAGCTAGAGTTTGCACTAATTATTCTTACAGAATACTCAAATACGCATGAATGAAGAGAAACATCAGCCAAAAGAAGTTTTCGTGAGGTAATCACACACTAACCATGTTAACAGCTCATAAAAGTCCATGTTTCATGATGGAGCTACTTCTTCTCTGCACACACGCACGTGACGCTGGTGTTGTGCTGCTTTTAGATCGACTTTTATCGTCAGGTCCCACCAAAGGTATGAATAAAGTTCTATCTATCTTAAAGAAATGAGTTGATTTGTCACCCTTTTCTTCTTTGTTGTCGTTACGTCAATACTTCATAATCTACTGGAATACTATTAAAACAGCTAAAAACGTTTGATCTTAATGTTATAACACATAAATGCAGACAGAGTGATCGATTTAATGATTGCTTGATTTATAACAAACTTGTTTCAGCAAATGTATGAAGATGAAAACACACATCTGGTTCAAAATAAATATTACTCTTAAAATTAAACAGAACTTGTTATATAATGCACAGAAGCGTATTTGTAGACAAATATAATTAGTTTAAGATCAAAAACTCGCTCCGTTTAAAAAAAAAATCAGTCCGTGACGTACTTCCGGGTCAGAGTTCAGAGTCCGTAGCAACAGCCTAGCAACCAGCGGGGCGGCATTTTAGAAGACAAAACAGACAGATTGCGCATTTAAACAAAAAAACTGCAGATCACATCCATAAACCGAGTGGAAACTATGAAGATAAAAATGTACATTTATTGCTAGAGAAGCATTGTGTAAATTATAATTTAGAGACTTCTCCGTTACTTAGTCATTTTTTTTTAATGTTTCATATTGTGGCTTCTGATCTGTTTCAGAAACTATTTTAGTGATTTTGTTATGTTTTGAAAGTCTGCCTGAAGTCATTATTTAATGCAGAGAATTGTATTTGTGCTCAAACTTCTCGGAGCAACGCGATCTGTTAAAAAAAAAAAACACTCTTTCAGTCCGTGATTCTCCGTGATAATATTTACATGACCAATAGGAGATACTTGATTTTAAAATATAGATCTTGGTCATAACTTGGATCATGAATTAATATTTGGATCATAAATGAGCCATGTGGTCGTTTCATATTGGGACTTGTCGTAAGGTGGAAGTAACGAGGAGCATGCAGACCGCTGTAAGGGTAAATACACGTTTATTTTATCAGGAATAAACAACAGTGAAGAACGATAATGTTGTAATCACTTTCAGATGACCGCAGAACCGCGTCTTGGTTTCCATGGTGATCAAGACCCGCAGTGCAGCGTCGGAGAAGCTCCAGCTGTCTTCTCTGGTGGCAGATCTTGTTGGAACTGCTCTAAAAAAAACCACAACCCCAAAACAGGTATGTTAGAAATACATCAGGAGGTAATTATTAGCTCCAAAACAGCCCTCGTCACTACACAATGTGAGAGCTGGGTGTGCGTGCATATAATTAACGGCAAGCATAAGTTGAAAAAGACTGCATGGAACCTTCAAACATCACTAAAAAAAGAGTAAATAAACATAATGTCTTTTCAGAAGAGCGAAATGCATCCCAGATGAATATACAGGCTCATTTTTACCCACCAACACGATGAAGAAAAAGCAGGAAAAAAAAACCGCTTCAGACCGAGCGTAATGAAAAAATAAAAAAAAGATATGTTGAAGACGAACATAATAAGGGACATAATAGGTTCCTCTGAAACGTATTTGAGAATGCAGTTTAGTTTTCTCAGAACGTAATTTTGTGGAGACAGGGTTGCATTTTTATGTGTTTGACATGTTTCTGGAGGTTTGTGGAAACTAATGCCGATCTTGAAATAATACATATAAATGGACTGAACAATATGACCTTCTCACTGTAAAGCAAGACTGCTGTAACCACACCACCATGTAGTGCCATTGTGGAAAAAAATACCATTGTCCTACACATCTATTCTTTTTATAATTCACATTTTTTATTGAATTTTTCATTTTTTCAACAAGAACAAGAACATTCACAACAAAAAAGGAAAGGAACCCCCCCCCCCCAAAAAAAAAAAAAAAAAAAAACCCTAGAACTAAATAATTAACCTAAAAAGGCAGGTTTTTTAGCAGGCAATGTCCATCACAAAGTTTCTAATGAAAAATTGAGAGGGTTTAACATATAATGGGTGTTTAGCAGATGTGGCACATTCTTCATATGCTTATATTCACAATAATATTCACTTTTCAGCTCCTTACATACACAAAATCTCTAAAACTCTCCCATTCTTCATTAGCAGCCTCATTCCCACCATTCAGTCTCATCAGCATTTTTTCATAAGTAGCCATTTCCATCATTTGAGCTTTCCACATTTCCACTGTAGGAGTTCGGGGTTCCTTCCAGCACGTCAGGATCAGACAAGCACAGGCTACACATCTATTCTTCACAATGTATGAAAAGGATTTTCAACACAGTAGAAAAGATTAATTGGAAACCCGTTTAGTACAGCATAACTTTAAATAATAATAATAATAATAATAATAATAATAATAATAATAATAATAATAACAATAACAATAACAATAATAATAATAATATAATAACTTCCAGCACATCAAGAATACAGGGATTACTTTTCAAAAAACAACGATATAAAAATTAAACTCAGAGTTCAGCTTAACTAAATCAGGGCATGTTTTTTCCTTATTTCATTTTTTTGTGCCTGTCCCTTTAAGGGCTCCGTGGGATCACGTGGACGGTGTATTTTCATTTCCTTGTTTTGCGCTTAAAAGTTCCTTGTTTACGAGTCCTTCAGTCACGAGTCATGTCTCTCAGACTCCGAGCGCTTTTTATCCTGACAGCGTGTCTTCTCGGCTGTGGTGAGTCCATGAAAACGTTAAAATGTCCCGCTGTTCAAGTTTAAGCTGGAACTATTTTTTTCAGTTTAAAGACAGGCGATTTACACTGTCCTTTCGATTTGGTAAATATCTTGTCAGTTGTCATTTGTCCTACACTTCTTTCGGGGCATGAAGTGTGCATCCGCTGGTCAATGTTTAATCTAATGCTCACTTAAAAAAGGAAATACTGAAACACATTGAGTCGAAACATAGCAGCTAAATTCACTGAAAATAGCTGAGATTTGAATCGACATCTACGTACGCGTGTAATTTAAATATGCACACGCATATTTTTGCCGAATCTTTTTTAGATCAATGGCAAATTTTGACTTAGTTTTATTGACCCAGAAAGGTTTTCTTTTACCAGAAACAAAAGCTTCTTCTAAAAGATAAAGGCGAGGTACAAGAAGTCATAATAATAATAATAATAATAATAATAATAATAATAATAATAATAATAAAGTCAGCTTTTTTTTCTTACTTTTGAACAAAAACTAGCCTGTCCAAAATTAGAATTACTCTTTGAAGACTGTGACAATCTATTGGGAAACCCAAAGTTCATTCCAGATGGTCCAAGCTGTTCCACATCATCTCAATTCATTCTTTGGAAACAGTTGATTTAATAAACTCAACACATGAAAAACAGCAGCTCTCTGCAGTTTGCTGACAGTCACCATGAAGACAAGGGTTAAATGGCTATCTCTGAATGTTTTCAAGTTCCATTGGCTGCCCTGCAAAGCATTAAAAAAAGATGTTCTACACTGTAGAAAAGAGAGAGAGCTTATAAAGAATCTAAGGATCACCACCAAGGCTGTCCTGGTGAATCTGGGCTCTTCTGGTGGCGAGATCTGAAGGTGGTCAGTCCAGCAGAAACTGCACACTGCTGGGTTCCACCGGTACAGACCAGAAGGATGCTACTGCTCCAGATGAGGCGCACAATATCCTGCTTGGGCTTTGGAAATGCTCATCTGAACAATGAAGACATCTAATCCATAGGACAGATGAAACAAAAATCATGTTGTTTGGCCACAATGACTTATCCATCAGTGGAACAAAAAAACAAAAGACAAGCCTTCAGAGAAGACCAAAACAGTTTTGCAGATTTCCAGCCAGAGTCTTGACCTAAATTACTGGTATTATATGTTGGTGTCATTTCGCCCCCCCCCCCCCCCCCCCCCCCCAAAAAAAAAAAAAAAAAAAAAAACTAAATTTAATGGCTGGGGAAATGTTTCTAAAAACCCAAAATTTGCCAGGGTCATGAATGATTCTAAACACACATACATGTCACCCTGCACTTTCCTGTGTTCTGATGTATCTTGATACCTGAAGTACATTTTGACTGATCTTTTTGACCAATAAGGAATTGATAACCTTGCTCATGCAGATGCTAAGGTGCGCCTTGCATCCTACTATGGAGACCACATGGTGCTGCAGAAGTCTCCAGCTCGAGCTGTGCTGTGGGGATACGGCCCTGAGGGCGCACACGTCACCGTCTCCCTGTCAGGACCTATACAGCTGAGGACCTCACCAGTCACTGTGACAAAAGGTAAATACGGCCAGTCATTCACAAATGGAGAGCTAATCCTGACATCTGCATGGAAACAGGAGCCAAACCAATGAATCCTGACGGCAGCGCAGAGAGTCCTTTTATTTTAGAGGTTTTGTTATGTTTACTGCTGTCAGGGCAGATACAGAAAACACATTTCTTTCTATCATTGTAACACATGTAACCTTGCTATGATGTCCAACTTGCATTTGGGTGAAAGCTTTCATTCATTCCTTCTCTACAGGCATCTGGCGAGTCACCCTCGACCCTGTTGAACCTGGTGGTCCCTACATGTTGATGGTGTCCTCTGAGTCCAATACTATCACTCTGAAAGATGTGCTGTTTGGAGACATTTGGGTGTGCGGAGGACAGAGTAACATGCAGTTCCAAACATCTCGGGTATGAATAATCTCTTAAAGCATTCTGGTGTCTGTATGGCTCTATTTACAGCTACGAACTTATTCCGAATTAAATTTCCATGATTTAATGTGTGTGTATGCGAAAACATGGATGAGTAGACAGTTTAGTGTGACAAAATTGGATTTGAGGATATTATTAGTGTTGCAAAGATGACTTACAACACCTCAGTGCAAGGTCCTACGTTAAAATCGAAGACTTCATGTGTGCTTTATAGTTGAATTACAATGACAGACAGACAGAGAACTAGCATACTTTTGTCACAAAAGTGTTAACTGGCATGCTTGATGACACAAAAGTTTTGTGTCATCAAGCATGCCAGATAACAGCGCTTCAAATAGTTTGTGTTCATGCCCTCAAATGTAAGCAGCAATGTCAAATTTCTTTCCTTTTTTTTTGTTTCATAGATATTCAGCAGACTTATGAAAGAAACAGTCATGTGTTTATCAGTAATGTAACAGTGACGGGTTTTACTGGTTTACCAGTGCTGCCAACTTTGGACTCGGCACACACCCTCACAGAGTATTTATGTCATTTGGGTCATGATCTGGAGCGCGAGTTTATCATGCAAGAAGAATGTATTGCGAAGCAAATGTTTTATATATGTGTGTGTGTGTGTGTGTGTGTGTGTGTGTGTGTGTCTGTGTGTGTGTGTGTGTGTGTGTGTGTGTGTGTGTGTGTGTGTGTGTGTGTGTGTGTGTGTGTGTGTGTGTGTGTGTGTGTGTGTGTGTAGAAGTTGACAAACTAGCCAGTAAAATACAAAGAAACCCCCCTTAAAACTTTATTTGTTATCTCACTGTCTGATAGGTTTTTAATGCATCGTCAGAGCTGGCCCTTGCGCCCAAGTATCCTCATGTGAGGCCTTTCCAGGCAGCCTTGAATGTCAGTGAGACTGAACTGCCTGATCTGGTTCAAGTGCAGATTCCCTGGTCTGTGCCCACAGCTGGTAAGACAAGGATCTTTTTGTTCTGAAGAACTTGTTTACACCTGAGTTTTGTCTTGTATGTATGGAACTGCAACCAACAGAAACCTGTTTAGACTGCATCTGTACCTAAACCAAAGCCACACTGTTAACTCTCCGGCTGCTTGATTGACAGGTGTTATGTCTGAGTTTTCTGCTGTGTGTTGGCTCTTCGGACGTTACCTGTACGATGTCTTGAAGTACCCCATTGGACTGGTGGAGTCCTGTTGGGGAGGCACGCCAGTGGAAGCCTGGTCGTCTTCAAGGGCCCTTCAGCAGTGCAAATTAGATAGAATGATTGGCGGGTAAGGACACGAGGACGACATGAGAGTCAATCGGTGTAAAAGTGTCTGTAGCGTAAAATAAGCTCCGCACTAACCACGCTGTCGCTGCTTCCTGCATCTTAATTTTTCACAGTCCAAGAAACGATTCTATTTTGTGGAACTCAATGATCCATCCACTGCTCAATATGACCATCTATGGAGCCATCTGGTACCAAGGTGAGGCCACTCACAGGTAACACTGGTTTGTGGGGTCAGTTATGAACAGATAATCAATCAATCAAACTTTATTTGTAGAGCACTTTTCATATTCATGATAAAAACAACACAAAGTGCTAAACAGTAAAATCAGTCATAAAAAGCACAAACGAAAACCGCACCATCAATCAGGGTAAATCAGGATAAGTGTGTAACTGACAGCTGTGTGTAATCACAGGGGAGGCAAATACTGATTACCATCCCAACCAGTACAACTGTTCCTTCCCTGCTATGATCGATGACTGGAGGATGGCATTTCACCAGGGCTCGGGTGGGCAGACGGATCCAGACTTCCCCTTTGGCTTTGTCCAGGTATGATCGACAGTATTCTCTTAACTGAGGTCAATTCTCCCATTTGATGTGTTGCTCAAGTCCTAAATATATTTTTTTTTCTTTTCTTTTGCAGCTCTCAACCTGCACAAAAAACTCCACTTCTGAGAAATATCCAGACATCCGCTGGCATCAGACAGCAGACACTGGCTTTGTACCGAACTCAAGAATGAAGAAAACCTTCATGGCTGTGGCTTTAGATTTACCGGATGAATCATCACCTTATGGAACGTAAGGATCTGTTTCATTATTGTTCATAGCATGTGAAAAGCATTTAAGTTCCTTCATGTGAGTCACATGATACACACGAGTTATTCACATCTGGGCTGTGCCGTGGCCAGTGAGTGACCTCCTACCTAGGCTTTCAGACTGTGAGAGGGCTCATTTCATGTTGACCTGTAATTCAGACATTGAGATAAAACTTTTAACATCCATGCAAAGCTGATGTAATCAGTGTACTGAGTCGTAAACCTGTTTTATAACCATATAGTGACATTTGAATAACATATTTGTGCTGTGATGACTGGTGACCCTTTCCAGTTCGTATCCAGCCTTCACCGGCACGATTAAACAGCAGCTTATCTCGCTAAGTTAGAGACCATAATACACACACACACACACACACACACACACACACACACACACACACACACACGCACTGCAACTTACAGTAAATGGTGACCACATTCTGCCAAACCATGAGTGAGTAAAAAGGAGTGCTTTGTTAATTATCATTCTTATTATTGCTCATGCCAGGTACAAAAAAATTCTAAAATTGCCTGCAGGAAGCGATCTTCCTTCACCCATATTCATTCCCATGTGTGACCCTACATGGAATGAAGCAGTGCAGAAGGTGGAGGGATGGAGTTGTCTTTGTAAGATTGAAGCAGAACGATCTGGGCTTTCCCTTCAGCTGAACATATTTGCCATTGAAATATTTTGAAGCACTTGGGTGTGTGATTTCTGCACAGGTCAATTAATAACAAACAGAAATTGCAATAATTTGCGACAATGGCTCCTTCAGAAAAAAGCAGAGGATCAGACAGCGACACAGATCAAGAAACAGTTGGACTAAAAACCCATTGAAGTATGAATTTTTTTCTTTTTTTTTAATGGGGTCACAGTGTTAGTGTTGTTTTTAATGACAGTGGGTTCACCTGAGTTCATAGTTTGAAAGTACAAGGATTTGTTCTCAGCAGAATGCTTCATTCATACTACTCCATCCTCCAGTTAATCTTTCAGTGGATTTTAGAATCTTCACATAGTCTTCTTTATCATCTTCATCCATGGAAGCTTTTTTGGATTTGTTAAATTGACAACATATAAAAGATGGACGGAGCTAAAGTGACGTCACCCACAGCATTCTGAAATCCCGCTTTGAAGCTTCCAGCAGGATGTCACCATCTTAAAAATTTGAAACCGGATGTAAATGTGTTTGGTAAAGCCCAGCACATGACTGCATCCCATGGCCAGAGGAGGCATTTTGATCATTCAGCATTTTTTAATGGGTTCCAATCAGACTTGGGCTCTTTTTGAAACCAACATCATCCACCCCTGTTGGAATTTACCTGGAATTACAGCTTTTCTGCACTTCCCCATTGGCTTCATTTTTCTCCAATGCAGGTTGGCACCTGGGTTGTCACTGATACGCAGCCAAAACACAGTGCAACCGTGGCAAAGCTTTGACATCCACACACTTTCTCTGTGTACCGAAAACAGAGACAGCTAAAACAAGAAAACGACTGACTGCTGTGCATGCAATGATGTGGCCTGCATTATTATTGAGTTACTTATGTCTTCTTTTAGTTTTACGGAACAGTTGTTTCACGGTCCCGTCACAGTCCTGGCCGTCTTCTAATCAGAAAGTTGATTGTACAGTTTTGATCTCTGCTTGTTGAAGCAGAGATGATTGATTCATAAAGAGGAACTGAAAATAGTTTGGTCAGCAGAAATACCAGACATGCTCGTTTGGACTTGAAGATGAATCAGTCACATGCAGTGTGGTTTTCACTTTCAGGATCCATCCTCGAGACAAACAGGACGTCGCCTACAGGCTGACGCTGGGGGCCAGGGCAGTGGCCTACAACCAAAAACACGTGCCCTTCCTCGGTCCGTTCCCCAAAGAAATCCTGCGTCTTCCAAATTCCATCATAGTTCATTATGATCAAGCAATCTCTGTCACTTCCTCCAAAGACATCTATGAGGTAAGGCTGTTATTTATGTCTGTGATGAACTTACAGGTACATAAGTGTTTCTGTGAATTTTCCAGGCACATGAATGAAAAGCAGGCTGTTAATATTTCAAAGAGATTTATTCCTTCACCTCTTTCCTTGTTATGTCTTCCAAGATCTGCTGTTCGAAGACTGCATGTGGCCTTAATTCCCTCTGGGTTCCAGCTCCCATCCTCAGCTGGGTTTCAGCCTCTGTCCGGATATCCACCGCTTCGTGTAAAGGCTCTTCCATTGCTGGTCTTCGATATGCATGGAAGGACTGGCCCTGTGATTTTAAAGCCTGCCCAGTTTACAGCGCCAACAAGGTTTTACCTGCTCCTCCCTTCATTTCCAATTAGCGCCCGATGAAAGGGAGCGGGAGGAGGCCCTGAGGAAGACCTAGGACATGCTGAGAGATTGTCTCTCGGCTGGCTGGGAAACGCCTTGGGATCCACCTGGAAGAGCTGGAGGAAGTGTCTGGGGATGAGGAAGTATGGGCATCTCTGTTTAGACTGCTGCCCATGCGACCTGGTCCCGGATAAGCACTTGAAGATGGATGGATGGATCCAATGAAAGGGAACAATTATTGAAGACCGAGACAACAGCGTGAAAACACTTTTTGATCAGTCAGAATTTCTTGATTGTGATTGTAAAACAGCACCTAATGTTGATATTGCACTAATTTGATGACTGTATATGTCTGTGATAAGCTTTTTTTGTGTCGTGTCTGGCTGATGAGTCTGTTGAGTAAAGAATAAAGTATGATTTTTGGTCGTAACTTACGAGGTCTGGATAAAACCACCCTCCGACCACAATCAGAGTGTGAGAGTAACACTATTTCTTAACGTTGGCATTTTATTTCAGAAGAAGATGGACTAAAGCTGACAAATGCTGAACTGAATCATCTGAGGTTGGACTTTTTCCTTTTATTATTATTTTTTTTTAATGATCAATGAGATTCATTGAAGGGAACGATCGTGTACTCAGGCACGTCTTCTGTGATCATGCACTGTGTTGATTGGTTGGGCGGAATTTAATCAGCATTCGTAACTGCACGCCGCATGTTGGCTATTGAAACATTGAAATTGCTCATGTATTTGTAGGAAATAAAGAATCCCAAATGAAACGTGTGTTATGTCTTTCTTTGATGGGATGAGGGGACTTAATCTTTATGGAATATGGTGTCTGATGACGACGACGATGGATACTTTATTAATCCTGAGGCAACTTCAAGTGTTCAGTGGCTTAAATACAACAACATAAATACCAAATGTAAGGCACATAACAGTGTAAAGTCACATTGGTCCTAATGTGAGACCGAGAGCCCCCTGACCACTGAAAAGCACAGTCTGATGAAAGGGGGACAAAAGAGTTCCTGAGCAAGTCAGAGGCAGCACCTGGAGCTGAACACACTCCCCTGCCTAATCACAGTCCTGTGCAGGGAATGCTGGGAGAATCTTCTCCAGGGTCCTTGGAGAGGGTCCTGCTGCTGAAACCAGAGTCCAGCGATGTGCCCTGCACCACTGAGTCAGCTCTCCTTACCAGTCTGCCATGCAGCGTCCCTCTTTTTAATGCTCCTTCCCCGACTCATGAAAGAATAAAAGAGAACACTGTACAATGTTGCTTCACCGATGCACCCCCACCCCCCACCGCCCAACCCACTGAATGGGGGCGCTCGTATGGGGCGCATAACAAGCCCGGGCTGGCTGTGCCTCAAAGCCCACATCTCCACAAGCTTCCTCCATTGACTGAGGCAGTGGGACAAAAGTTTAGAGATTTGCATATTTGTGTGTTGTGGATTGATGCCTTGAGATTTTATGTGAGAAGTGTGTGCAAACCTGAAAAATTGTGTGTTGTGTTTTGACAACAAGGTGATGTGAAATTGACATCAAAATGTAAAGAAGGAAAGTTAGAGTTCTAATATGATAAGGAAATCTAAAGTAGTAACAAACTGAATCAAGCGATTGGGGACAGAAAAAAAGGTTGTGAAAATTGTGCCTAATTTTTGCTTTTTGTGTTTTAGCAATTAAAAAAAACAAACTGTAAATCTGCTTTTGAATGATCAGGGCTCTATGGCTGTGGCTCTCACATCATGTGACACACTTTGTACCGTTTCCTGCAATGTGTGGCAAATTACACCTAGCCACTAGAGGGTGCTAGAGAAGTGCTAATCATGTGGAATGATGTGTTAACCGAGGAGAAGCTTGGAGTAAACAAACAGTTCATGACATGACAGTTTTATCCGTGTCAAATCATTCGACTTCACACATAAAATATATGACTTCCTTCCCTCTGTACACTATCTGTCTTCAGCAGAGGAAAAAACGAGCTGAATTACAGTTGTGGCCGCTGCACAGATAATGTGAAACAAACAACCTGAAAGGAATACTCCGAAGATTTTGGACCCACGCCCTATCCCTATCATTTTTATAGTAAGACAAGATCATACATACCTTTATTGTCTCTCTGCATCCAGTGGCTGGCTCCCAGCTGTTAGCATCGTAGTTAGCTTAGCTCAGCTGCTGGAGGTGAAGAGGAAACAGAGCTGGACTGACGAAAGTGGACAAAATACTCCTTCCAGTGGTCCAGGGGACGGTGTATTAGCACGTGAAGTTAATCCGAATGGTTATAAAACATTTTAAAAGACGTGTTTTCTTTTCAATCCGTTAAAATAACGTTTTGATCCACACAGGCCTGCGCATGCGCAGTGCTGTGCGGAAGGATATACCGGAGCACAGCAGTAGAAGCCGCAGACTCAGCCGCTGTGCGCCAGTATATCTTTCCACGGAGCACTATGCTTTTCATAAACAGACATCTTATCAATGATTCCTTCACAGACACACGTACCAGTTTTTCTGAATATTCAACAATTTGAGAAATGTTTGGGACTGGGTGTCTCACGAATTTTGTTGACCTCACAATATTGTTGATATTAAAGCTCATGTCCGGAGTTTTGAAAGAACGAGAGTTTTTTTTTTAATCCAACTTCTCGAGGTTCCGCCCTCCCTCTGCTTTCTGAGCAACCAAGCCACGCCGCTTTAATTGTGCACGCGCATTACCCGTGGAGTGAAAATGAGTGCCTCCGAGTCCGCAAGCATCCTACATGTTAAGCTGTTTATGGTGGATGTTCAGCAGACAGTGGATATATCCGAGGTAAGCATGAAGTCTCTCTGGCTGCGCACACACGTTGATTGACAGCATGACAAAGCGGAAGCTCGAAATCTATTGGCTGAAGGTGACCAGCCCTTTTTCAGATAACTCAGGGGTCTATGAGACGAAGGCGGGGCTCATAAATAAATTTTTATATTGCTTTATGCTAATATTATATTATAGATATTATCGAACCAGACTGTTAAAGCTCTGTTAAAAAATGATGCATACATTGGAAACGAACGGAAAATCCGGACATGAGCTTCAAAATTCTTTCAGTTGTGCTGTAAGTTTGCATGTATCTGTAATGGTCCTTTTATCATCCTCTTCTTTTCTTGGCGTCCAGTCTCTTTGCCATCTGTACTTGTACCTCAAAGCTGCAGACAAGGATGGCAGGGCTGGTGTAGAGACGAGTTTTCACTATGGCGGCCCCCTTGGAATTTCCCAGACGCCATCGATGAGCAAAGAGTCTCAACAGATGTTTCTTTATTCCTTCACAAGGAAGAATTACAATGAAACCCATGAACACCGTGACAACTACAAGAAAGAATAAAGCAAAAAAACAACACTTCTTTTTCGTTTCACAAAATAATATACAACTGATTCTTACACAAATCCAAACAGTCTATACAACTCAATACATTCTCACTCAAGCTCTATGACTACATGTTGTTTGAGTTCTAAACATCACACATTAACATAAAGAAAAATAAGGACTTGTTCAAGATGAAGTAAAACAAATGTGTTTTAATTAAGGTCACCTGAAACTCTTTGTCATGCATCTATGATTGATCGAGTTTCTTCATGACCTGAATAATGAGAGAGTTCTGGTAACCTGAGAGAATCTGGAGAATTCACATTGCCTAAATTCCCGCCCATTTGTGTGTCTGTATGTGGACCAGTACTTTGAAACAGCCTGGATGTTTTTCCGCCCATTTAAACTGTTCTATAAACACTCGGCCTGGATCCAGGGTTATGACAGAGTACATTCTGTGATTGTTGTTCCTATTCAAATACATGCTGTTCTAGACCGTCCGGTATTGTTTCATACCTTTACCTGGATGCTCTTGGTGTCTTGTTGCTATTGTTGATTGCAATTGACTGTTGCCCGTGGTAACACCACCGTGAATTATTTTTAGTGTTGTCAGTTTTAATCGCGATTAATCCATAAGGTCTGCCAATTGGGTCAAAGAAAAGAACTGGAGGATAATAATCTTTTTCCTGACATTGGGACTGATTTATGAGGATTAGATTCTTCATTGCGATTAATCTCAACTTTAAAAAAGTTAATTGTTGACAGCTCTCCATGAATTAATCACGATTAATTGTGATCAACGCGATTAAAACTGACAGCACTAATTATTTTGTCACTCTTTATTTGCATCTGTGCTTCACTTCCTGTGTCAGTCCTCATATGAAATATTGCTGAACGATTTATTGTCGTTATTTATTGTCACCTCAAAGGTGACCTACAAGATACAGGAAGTCCCGGTGAAAACGCTGAGGAGACGCTCCCTTACTTCTGAAGTGGCTGAAGATTTTATAGAGATCTTACAGAACCCCTGCTCTGACTTTACCTGCACCTGTGATTTTATCGTTGACGAGTTTAACAGTAAACTGAAGTCCAGCCTGGACTCAGTAGCTCCACTTTTAACGAAAACAATCAAACGCCATCCCAAACCCCCGTGGAGGAAAAATGATGAAATCAACAAATTGAAAAGAAACTGCAGGAGTGCTGAAAGAAGGTGGAGGAAATCCAAGTTGACTGTGCATCACCAGATTCTACGTCAACAACTCAAAATCTACAATAATGCAGTTAAACAGGCCCAGACAATAAAGCCAACCCCCGGTGCCTCTTCTCCACCTTCAACATTTCAACAGGCACTAATTTGAATAAAGCTTTTAAGGTGCCGACAGATGCTCTCTGTGAAGACTTTGCAGACCACTTCAGAACTAAAATCATGGACATCAGATATAGTCTTTTACCCCAACAGGTTATATCAGTGAACACAGCTGAACTGTTGTCCATGCCTGAGGAAACACTGGACAGTTTTGACCTGGTTGATGCGAGGACTCTTGGTCGAGTTTTCTCTCAAGTAAAATCTACAACCTGCCTTTTAGATCCCATCCCCACACCACTTTTTAAATCACTTTATGGATTCCTCGAGGAACAGATTTTCAAAATTATGAATTGCTCTCTTCAGATGGGTGTCTTCCCCACTGCCTTTAAAACAGCGGTGGTGAAGCCCCTTCTGAAGAAGAGCAATTTAGACCCAAATGTTCTTAACAATTACAGACCTGTATCCAACTTACCATCTTTAAGTAAGGTTTCAGAAAGACTGGTTTTCAACCAAGTCAATTACTTTTTAATTATCAATAACATTTTAGAAAGACATCAGTCTGGTTTTAGAGTGAACCACAGTACCGAGACGGTCCTTTTAAAGATTTTAAATGATATCAAGGTGAATTTGGAAAATAAACAACTCACAGTGATGGTTCAACTGGACCTGTTTGCTGCTTTTGATAAAGTGGACCATCACATTTTAATTAATAGACTGAGACACCTGGTGGGCCTCTCTGGTCCTGTTCTTAACTGGTTCAGTTCTTATCTTAAAGTCCAATGTTTTTATGTAAGTACATGGATACAAGGATACATGCAAGTACAAGGATACATGTTCCTCAGGAACTCATGAAATTAGGTGTGGGGTTCCCCAAGGTTCAATTTTAGGTCCCATACTTTTTAATCTCTGAATGCTTCCACTTGGGGACGTCATCGGGAGACACGGCATCAGTTTTCATAGTTACGCTGACAATACTCAGCTGTACATCGCCGTGTCTCCTGATGACTCAGGGCCAATAGAAACCCTTTTTAACTGTATTTCAGACATCAAGTCATGGATGGCAGTGAATTTCCTGCAGCTCAACCAGGACAAGACTGAGGTTTTAGTTATTGGTCCCGAAGGCCAGAGGGAGAGACTTTTACCAAAATTACAACATTTTATCCAGCACAATCAGTTAAAAACCCAGGCGTGATTTTTGACTCTGAGCTAAATTTTATTCCACACATTAAAAACATAACTAAGATTGGATTTTATCATCTTAAGAATATAGCCAGAGTCCGCCCGTTTCTCTCTCAGGCCAGTACAGAGGTGCGAATGCATGCTGTAGATTAGATTACTGTAATGCCTTGCTCTCTGGTCTTCCCAAAAAGAATATCTCAAACCTCCAATTATTACAAAACTCTGCCGCACACGTGCCGACAAGGACCAGGGGGCGGGCCCACTTTAGACCGGTTTTACAGTCACTGCACTGGCTCCCTGTCCGCTTCAGGATCGATTTTAAAGTTATTTTATTAGTTTTTAAATGTCTTAATACCCTTGCGCCTTCTTATCCAGCTGACCTGTTTTTACGTATCGACCCTCGCGGGTCCTGAGGTCCTCTGGCAGTGGCTTATTGTGTGCTCCTAAAGCTAGAACCAAGACCCACGCCGAGGCGGCTTTTAGCCACTACTGAAGATGCTCAGTGCCAGGCCATGTCTCCCCTTCTGAGTGAATTGAAATGGGAGAGTGTCTGTTTGTGTGTGTGTATGTGCAGCTGGCTGTCTGTGTCTGTCTCTGTGTGTGCGTGTGTATGTGTGTATGTGCATAATAATCGATAGTGCTGTTTTTGTTCTTTTTTTGTTTTTATGAGTGCTTTTAACTGTTCAGCACTTTGCGTTGTTTTATTAATATGAAAAGTGCTCTACAAATAAAGTTTGATTTGATTTGATTTGATTCTATGTGGGGCATGGATTATAACATAGGATTTAAAATAAAAGAGGGGTGTGAACATGTTTAAAATAGGCCATTATCAAAGCAAGAACCACAACTGAAGTATGCCTAAACATAAGGCACAAATGTTTAAATACTTCATTACACGTCCATTTTCGTATATATTGATATAAAGTTTAAAGGTGCTGTAGGCAGGATTTTGCTAGTCAATGCTAATTTTTCTGTGTTTTCTTTGGATTAAATGTTAGAGTATCCATTGATAATCCTTTAGAAGTGTAGCATAATTGCACTGCTGCGAAGGTGCAGCGTTTCCATCTGTTTCTGTTCTGAGCTGAAAAGGAATCTCGACAGCTCCAGGCATCTTTGACCAATCAGAAGAGCCCCTGAGGCTTTAACCGTGATTGGTCGAGGGGCATTCGTCTCACGTTCTTGTGGGAGGGGCTTAACTTGCATAAGGGTGTGATGTCAGAGAAAACAGAACAGGATTGGCTGTGCTGGGTTTCAAATCGCCATCTTTGATGGGTCAAATCGCCATCTTGCTTAGGTAAACCTAAGCAAGATGGCGGAGATGCTGAATCCTGTCTACAGCACCTTTAACTACACATATAGGCTACGTACACTGAGACTTTTTAATAGACATTTTAAATTGGCAAAGCATTCCAATTATACTTATACAACTATAAGTAAATTGAAAGTATACTGTTTAGTTTGGAATAAATACTTGAAAAAAACTTAAATACACTTTTTTTTTGAGATGCCATTGTAAAAAGAAACAACTAACATTGTCTTAGACATCTGTTCTTCACAATCTTCCATAAAAAGGATTTGAGCACAGTGAAAACATACAAACTTGCTTGGCATGAAATTTGTTTTTCATTAAATACCAGGACACACACTTTTAGGGCTTGGTGAGGATCATGTGCACGGTGATATTCCCTCCCTATTGTCCTCGGGTTTTAAAGACTGTCATAAAGGCGTCGTGCACACCAGTCTTTGTCTGTCAGTCAGGAGTCATGTTTCTCACGCTCTGTGCGCTTTTCATCCTGTCAGCGTGTCTTCACTGCTGTGGTGAGTACACAACAAAGTTTAACCTGGGACGATTTAATCGTTTTACTTTACTAAAAGGTAATTTAATCTGCGATTACAGTTTTTCACAATTGCTAAAACACTAAACCCCATTGCCTGAACCAAACTCTCAGTGGCCTGAACTCATTTTTCGAATCAAACACTCTTTTGGCAATAACTTAAACACTGTTCAGGTCCTATGCTCAATTTTCAAAACCGATCTGCTCTTTTTTGCAAAACCTTAGACACATTCTCAGTCACTAAACACATTTCACAACATTTTTGCAAAATTGTAATCACTGGCAGCAAAATGTGAACACAACTCCAACACAGCTGTCATCTTTTACACACAACAACTCAAAACTGAACACACATATTTCTGATGATGTGATCAGACCAAGTGTGCACAAAGACAAGATGCTGGAGACTGAATCTCCAGGACCGTGACCATGCAGGAGTCTGCTTTTGTTTTGTTTGTTTTATATTTATTTTTTGTTATGACGGTCAATTTAGATATCACTTTGACTGAGATGGGGTTTTTTTTCTAAATGCATTTCAAATACGTAAAATAAAAATTTTCTGTGCACTACACACTCTGAAAACTGCTGGGTTACTGTAAAAATAACCCACATTGAGTGGAATTGCTGACCCAGCGCTGGGCCCAAAAGGGACCGAGCCAATGCTGGGTTATTTCTACCCAGCTGTTTGGGCTGAAGATTTGACCCTGATGCTGGGTCAGGATTTATCAGCGGGTCTGGGAAGGTTACTTTACAGTAAAAATGTAAACCCTCAGAATTCAGAAACACGTGCCCTCTGCCATGCAAGGCTGTCAAACCCTCCACTGGAAGCCAGCTGGGGTTCAGTGCAGTTCATTGACATGTAGAGGAAAAGATTTGAACTATCAACCTTACAACTGCCAGACAACCACTCTACCAACTGAGCCACAGCCACACATGAGTATAACTAGGGGGATGTCATATGTCTTTTCCTTCTTAGCCATTGCAATAATCTTCTGTGAGAACACAGGACTCCAGTTTTCTGTTGTGTTTGTTGCCAGAAGTCTCCAGATGCAAGAAGGAGAAGGAGTTGCAGGAGTGTTCAAAATGGTGATTTTGTTCAAATCATCAACTCACTCTGCTGGGTCGACACAATTCATCTAATTTGGGGTAAAAGTGACCCAATCTGCACAAAATCTAGGGCTACCCAGGAAATGGGTTGGGAAAATAACCCAGCAGGACCCAAGTGTGGACTGCTTGCTGTGTCCTCAGTTATTTCATGTAGTGTCTAATGAACGATCTGAGGTGAACATGTTTTTACCTGCTGTGTGTGAGATCTGAACGCATAGTGTGGTTTCGATCACAAGAGAACTGGTTTTGAGGCGATAATTCGATTTTGACAGAAATGTCTGTGGTTTTTGTGAATGCAGTGTGGATTTTTGGATTTGTGTTTAAGGTTTTGAGAAAATGGGTGGAGGTTTCAAGAAATGTGTTTTAGCAATTGTGAAAAACTGTAACAAAAAAAAAATCTTATCACTCCTTCAATGATTTGTGAAAGCAATAAAGATACTTGGATACACACACACACACACACACACACACACACACACACACACACATATATATATATATATATATATATATATATATATATATATATATATATATATATATATATATATATATATATATATAAACGATTGTTATTATTAGCATAAACTGAGCATAAAATATGTTATGGACTGTGGTGCAGTTGGCTGTGTAAAGTTCTGCGCGTTCTCTCCATGCAAGTGTTCCATCATTTGATTTTATTAAAAAAAAACCCCAATCATCCTCCAGGGCTCCTGAACTTACCATTGCTCCTGGAGGACAAGGAAAATAGAAACAAAAAAAAACATAACACACGGTAAAATATCTCTGTTTGCACGATTTAGACACGATTTAAAAATTAATAATGTAACAGTACTGACGAGGTTGTATTGAAATAATCTATGAAATATTCAATAACAACATATTTTTTCTACAACAAAATATGTTGTCACAACAAAATTCATGCAATACAGTGAATGGACAAGTTCATTAAAGTTGTTATAAAAGTGAAATAAGAAAATATATGACACTTGGCTTTATAGATCTATTGATCTATACACATAGTTTTGGCTGTTTTCTGCATTTCTGTCATTGACAATGACATGGAAAAGGCCAAACGTCATTGGATGAATAGAATGTCATCGATATCTAATTACAAAATGAAGCTAAAAGGGATTAATAGTATTGCAGTAAATCACAGTTTGCCAAATGTTCTTATTCTGTATATTACCAAATTTCTTTTTTGTTGTTGTCAGAAATAAAAGTAAAATTTGACGGTTTTTGAAGATTTTTCAGAAAAGTTACATGAGAAAACTAAGCAGCTTTTATTCTCAGAGTAAATGAGTTAATAGATTGCTTATAAATATGAATTTGCCTACTATTCCAAAGTAAAATTAATTAAAAGATCAACTCTTGCACATAGATGAAAAAAGAAGAAAACAAAATCAAATTCACATAGTTTTCAAAGTCAGAAAAATGTTTCTGTCGCATCTCATAGACAGATTGAAAAGGCATCCAGTTTTTTACTTGGCAGGCTGAACTTATCTGTCAATACATTAAAAAAGGGCATGAAAAACAAGCAATTTTAACTGTTTTTATTGCTATTGTGTTTAATATTCAAAGACAAAAATCTTGTCTAATGATCACCTCCAGTCAGTCTGTTATGTTGATGTTGCTGAGACCCATGTCACTGAGAGTTGCATTGTTGAAAGCCCTTTCACACAGCAGAGATGTGTCTGTGTGCATAACTGACAACATTAACCTCACAAACACACATATAGCCAAAACATGTCAAGATCTTGTGGGGAAACATATCTTCTTTTCTGTGGAGTGCAACAAGCCCTCTTTCTTTTCTGACCATTGATGGTGCCTGTGCTTAGTGATTTTGATGCCACATTTTCAACATTTTGCCCTTTGGTATCAGTGTTACACAGTTGGAAATAAGGGGCCAACTTATCCTCCGTGAAACATATTTATTTTTCAAACAGGCTGCAAAACTATACAAAACAGGAAAAATGCATTAATAGGAGCACACTCGTCCTTGGTCGATGACACTGCGGCATCAGACTGGCTTCTTCTATGCCAGCTACAGATGCACAAGATACCGAGTGCCCCCTGCTGGCCAAACCTGTACAGTATTACCTTAGGAGGCCTGAGTACACATTAACAGTGGTCCAGAAACAGAAAAGTGACCTTAACTATGAAATAAAATGGGGGGCAACTATTTTCATGAAATAAACTATATCATAGTGCCACATCAGCATGTCAGAAACTATTTGTCCTCATTATAAGAAGAACTGAAATGTTCACGGGACGTGGGTGGAGTTGTGCAGATTTACACGGTACTTACATTGCAGAAGCCTCTTGACGTCCTCATAGCTCCAAGCCATACTGTTGACCTCACTTTTGCAGACCCGTATACAGTATGTCACCCTGCTCTTTCCTGTGTGCATGCAGATGCTCAGCTGCGTCTTGCATCCTACTATGGAGACCACATGGTGCTGCAGAAGTCTCCAGCTCGAGCTGTGCTGTGGGGATACGGCCCTGAGGGCGCACACGTCACCGTCTCCCTGTCAGGACCTACACAGCAGAGGACCTCACCAGTCACCGTGACAGAAGGTAAATACGGCCACTCATTCACAAATCCTGACATCTGCATGGAAACAGGAGCCAAACCAATGAATCCTGACAGCAGCGCAGAGAGTCCTTTTATTTTAGAGGTTTTGTTATGTTTACTGCTGTCAGGGCAGATACAGAAAACACATTTCTTTCTATCATTGTAACAGATGTAACCTTGCTATGATGTCCAACTTGCATTTGGGTGACAGCTTTCATTCATTCCTTCTCTACAGGCATCTGGCGAGTCACCCTCGACCCTGTTGAACCTGGTGGTCCCTACATGGTGGATGTGTCTTCAGAGACCAGCACTGTCAATATGACAGATGTGCTGTTTGGAGACATTTGGGTGTGTGGAGGACAGAGTAACATGCAGTTCCAAACATCTCAGGTATGAATAATCTCTGAAAGCATTCTGGTGTCTGTATGGCTCTATTTCCAGCTACGAACTTATTCCGAATTAAATTTCCATGATTTAATGTGTGTGTATGCGAAAACATGGATGAGTAGACAGTTTAGTGTGACAAAATTGGATTTGAGGATATTATTAGTGTTGCAAAGATGAATTACAACACCTCAGTGCAAGGTCCTATGTCAAAATTGAAGACTTCATGTGTGCTTTATAGTTGAATTACAATGACAGACAGACAGAGAACTAGCATACTTTTGTCACAAAAGTGTTAACTGGCATGCTTGATGACACAAAAGTTTTGTGTCATCAAGCATGCCAGATAACAGCGCTTCAAATAGTTTGTGTTCATGCCCTCAAATGTAAGCAGCAATGTCAAATTTCTTTCCTTTTTTTTTTTGTTTCAAAGATATTCAGCAGACTTATGAAAGAAACAGTCATGTGTTTATCAGTAATGTAACAGTGACAGGTTTTACTGGTTTACCAGTGCTGCCAACTTTGGACTCGGCACACACCCTCACAGAGTATTTATGTCATTTGGGTCATGATCTGGAGCGCGAGTTTATCATGCAAGAAGAATGTATTGTGAAGCAAATGTTTTATATATGTGTGTGTGTGTGTGTGTGTGTGTGTGTGTGTGTGTGTGTGTGTGTGTGTGTGTGTGTGTGTGTGTATAAGTTGACAAACTAGCCAGTAAAATACAAAGAAACCCCCCTTAAAACTTTATTTGTTATCTCACTGTCTGATAGGTTTTTAATGCATCGTCAGAGCTGGCTCTTGCGCCCAAGTATCCTCATGTGAGGCCTTTCCAGGCAGCTACGAAAGTCAGTGAGACTGAACTGCTTGATCTGATTCAAGTGCAGATTCCCTGGTCCGTGCCCACAGCTGGTAAGACAAGGATCTTTTTGTTCTGAAGAACTTGTTTACACCTTGTTTACCTGACTCTGAGGTCACAATACGTCCAGCTTGGGGGATGTGTATCTGGGACCCTGATGAGCAACACTGGTGCACCGCAGGGGACTGTACTATCTCCCTTTCTCTTCACACTGTACACTGCTGACTTTGCTCACAGATCTGCTGCGTGTCATGTGCAGAAGTATTCAGATGACACTGCAATTGTGGCATGTGTGAAGGGTAGGGATGAAAAAGAGTACAGGGAGCTCATCGTGGGATTCACCACCTGGAGCAGGGACAATGGTCTCATTCTAAACACCACTAATACGAAGGAGATGATCATTGACTTTGGCAGGAAGCCCTCTCATCAACCTGTCATCATCGACGGAGAGAGTATTGAGGTTGTTCACACCTATAAATACTTGGGTGTGCACCTTGACCACAAACTGGACTGGTCGGAGCAGGCTCGGGCCCTGTATAAGAAAGGACAGAGCAGGCTGTTTATCCTGAGGAGATTTAAGTCCTTTGACGTGTGTGGTGACATGCTGTACATTTTCTACCAGTCTGTTGTTGCAAGTGCTGTTTTCTTTGGGGTTGTCTGTTGGGGTGGCAGCATGACAAAAAGAGACAGCAATCGGCTGGACAGACTGATCAGGAGGTGTGTGACCGTGATGGGGAGGAAGGTGGACTCTGTTGGAGCAGTCTTGGAGAGGAGGACGGGGGCTCTAATGCAGAGTATCTTGAGGAACTCCAAACGTCCACTGCACGACACAGTTGCAGCTCAAAAAAGTGAGCGGAGTAACAGGCTCCTGTCATTGCGCTGCAGAACTGAGCGCTTCAAGAGGTCGTTCATCCCCTCAGCAATCAGGCTGTATAACAGATGTGCCTGAGCAAAACTAAGTACACTACGAGCACTTTTATTTATTGCACTGTTGTTATTTATTATTTGCATGTGAATGATTTGTGTGCTGCTGGACACCTGAATTTCTCCCTTGGGAGATTAATAAAGTTTTTATCTATCTATCTATCTATCTATCTATCTATCTATCTATCTATCTATCTATCTATCTATCTATCTACCTGAGTTTTGTCTTGTATGTATGGAACTGCAACCAACAGAAACCTGTTTAGACTGCATCTGTACCTAAACCAAAGCCACACTGTTAACTCTCCGGCTGCTTGATTGACAGGTGTTATGTCTGAGTTTTCTGCTGTGTGTTGGCTCTTCGGACGTTACCTATACGATGTCTTGAAGTACCCCATCGGACTGGTGGAGTCCTGTTGGGGAGGCACACCAGTGGAAGCCTGGTCGTCTTCAAGGGCCCTTCAGCAGTGCGACTTAGCGAGAGTGAATAGCAAGTAAGGACAAAGGACGACATGAGAGTCAAACGGTGTAAAAGTGTCCGTAGCGTAAAATAACCTCCACACTAACCACGCTGTCGCTGCTTCCTGCATCTTAATTTTTCACAGTCCAAGAAACGATTCTATTTTGTGGAACTCAATGATCCATCCACTGCTCAATATGACCATCTATGGAGCCATCTGGTACCAAGGTGAGCCCACTCACAGGTAACACTGGTTTGTGGGGTCAGTTATGAACAGATAATCAATCAATCAAACTTTATTTGTAGAGCACTTTTCATATTCATGATAAAAACAATGCAAAGTGCTAAACAGTAAAATCAGTAATAAAAAGCACAAACGAAAACCGCACCATCAATCAGGGTAAATCAGGATAAGTGTGTAACTGACAGCTGTGTGTAATCATAGGGGAGGCAAATACAGGTTACCATCCCAACAAGTACAACTGTTCCTTCCCTGCTATGATCGATGACTGGAGGATGGCATTTCACCAGGGCTCGTGTGGGCAGACGGATCCAGACTTCCCCTTTGGCTTTGTCCAGGTATGATCGACAGTATTCTCTTGACTGAGGTCAATTCTCCCATTTGATGTGTTGCTCAAGTCCTAAATATATATTTTTTTCTTTTCTTGTGCAGCTTTCAACCTACACAAAAAACTCCACTTCTGAGAAATATCCAAACCTCCGCTGGCATCAGACAGCAGACACTGGCTTTGTACCGAACTCAAGAATGAAGAAAACCTTCATGGCTGTGGCTTTAGATTTACCGGATGAATCATCACCTTATGGAACGTAAGGATCTGTTTCATTCGTGTTCATAGCAGGTGAAAAGCATTTAAGTTCCTTCATGTGAGTCACATGATACACCTGAGTTATTCACATCTGGGCTGTGCCGTGGCCAGTGAGTGACCTCCAGGGTTTCCCCCAGAAAACTTGCTAAGCCTGGTGGTTGGACTGCTGGAGAAGCCCACCGTGTTTATGAAAAAAACCCATCAAAAGTTGAAAGAAATTTTGAAATTATGACTACTTTGTCAGCATTTATTAGCATTACTTAAATGCAGAGTCTTACAGAAAGTGACGATCTTAAAATAAAGTTTTAACAAACACAAAAAATTCAATTAAAATAAATATCAAATGTTTTCACCGAAGTTAAATCCTAGTGAATCTTAAATCAAGCCATTGCTGTTCACATTTAAAGGTAAAATAAATTAACAAAAATAAAAAAGTTCAAACAAGATCAAGGTGTAAAAACAGGGCACTCAGAGGCTGAAGAGGTATCTGCTGGACTGTGTGACCTCGTCTACTTTTTTAATGAAAAACTAAAGAAAAATTACTGAAAAATTATTAGACTGGTTACAGTTATTAATATTATTATGGCCAGAGGAGGCATTGTGATCATTCAGCATTTTTTAATGGGTTCCAATCAGACTTGGTCTCTTTTTGAAACCAACATCATCCGCCCCTGTTGGAATTTCCCTGGAATTACAGCTTTTCTGCACTTCCCCATTGGCTTCATTTTTCTCCAGTGCAGGTTGGCACCTGGGTTGTCACTGATACGCAGCCAAAACACAGTGCAACCGTGGCAACGCTTTGACATCCACAGACTTTTTCTGTGTACCGAAAACAGAGACAACCAAAACAAGGAAACAACTGACTGCTGTGCATGCAATGATGTGGCCTGCATTATTATTGAGTTACTTATGTCTTCTTTTAGTTTTACGGAACAGTTGTTTCACGGTCCCGTCACAGTCCTGGCCGTCTTCCAATCAGAAAGTTGATTGTACAGTTTTGATCTCTGCTTGTTGAAGCAGAGATGATTGATTCATAAAAAGGAACTGAAAATAGTTTGGTCAGCAGAAATACCAGACATGCTCGTTTGGACTTGAAGATGAACCAGTCACATGCAGTGTGGTTTTCACTTTCAGGATCCATCCTCGAGACAAACAGGATGTCGCCTACAGGCTGACGCTGGGGGCCAGGGCAGTGGCCTATAATCAAACAGGCGTGCCCTTCCTCGGTCCGTTCCCCAAAGAAATCCTGCGTCTTCCAAATTCCATCGTAGTTCATTATGATCAAGCAATCTCTGTCACTTCCTCCAAAGACATCTATGAGGTAAGGCTGTTATTTATGTCTGTGATGAACTTACAGGTACATAAGTGTTTCTGTGAATTTTCCAGGCACATGAATGAAAAGCAGGCTGTTAATATTTCAAAGAGATTTATTCCTTCACCTCTTTCCTTGTTATGTCTTCCAAGATCTGCTGTTCGAAGACTGCATGTGGCCTTAATTCCCTCTGGGTTCCAGCTCCCATCCTCAGCTGGGATTCAGCCTCTGTCCGGATATCCACCGCTTCGTGTAAAGGCTCTTCCGTTGCTGGTCTTCGATATGCATGGAAGGACTGGCCCTGTGATTTTAAAGCCTGCCCAGTTTACAGCGCCAACAAGGTTTTACCTGCTCCTCCCTTCATTTCCAATTAGCGCCCGATGAAAGGGAGCGGGAGGAGGCCCTGAGGAAGACCTAGGACATGCTGAGAGATTGTCTCTCGGCTGGCCTGGGAACGCCTTGGGATCCACCTGGAAGAGCTGGAGGAAGTGTCTGGGGATGAGGAAGTATGGGCATCTCTGCTTAGACTGCTGCTGACGTGACCCGGTCCCAGATAAGCACTTGAAGATGGATGGATGGATCCAATGAAAGGGAACAATTATTGAAGACCGAGACAATAGCATGAAAACACTTTTTGATCAGTCTGAATTTCTTGCTTGTGATTGTAAAACAGCACCTAAGTCATGTTGATATTGCACTAATTTGATGACTGTATATGTTTGTGATAAGCTTTTTTTGTGTGTCTGGCTGATGAGTCTGTTAAGTAAAGAATAAAGTATATGATCTTTGGTCGTAACTTACGAGGTCTGGATAAAACCACCCTCCGACCACAATCAGAGTGTGAGAGTAACACTATTTCTTAACGTTGGCATTTTATTTCAGAAGAAGATGGACTAAAGCTGACAATTGCTGAACTTGAATCATCTGAGGTTGGACTTTCTTTCCTTTTATTATTATTTTTTTAAGTGATCAATGAGATTCATTGAAGGGAACGATCGTGTACTCAGTATGTCTTCTGTGATCATGCACTATGTTGATTGGTTGGGCGGAATGTAATCAGCATTCGTAACTGCACGCCGTATGTTGGCTATTGAAACATTGAAATTGCTCATGTATTTGTAGGAAATAAAGAATCCCAAATGAAATGTGTGTTATGTCTTTCTTTGATGGGATGAGGGGACTTAATCTTTATGGAATATAGTGTCTGATGACGACGACGATGGATACTTTATTGCAGTTTTTCACAATTGCTAAAACACTAAACCCCACTGCCTGAACCAAACTCTCAGTGGCCTAAACTCATTTTTCGAATCAAACACTCTTTTGGCAATAACTTAAACACTGTTCAGGTCCTATGCTCAATTTGCAAAACCGATCTGCTCTTTTTTGCAAAAACACATTCTCAGTCACTAAACACATTTCACAACATTTTTGCAAAATTGTACTCACTGGCAGCAAAATGTGAACACAACTCCAACACAACTGTCATCTTTTACACACAACAACTCAAAACTGAACACACATATTTCTAATGATGTGATCAGACCAAGTGTGCACAAAGACAAGATGCTGGAGACTGAATCTCCAGGACCGTGACCATGCAGTAGTGTGCTTTTGTTTTGTTTGTTTTGTATTTATTTTTTGTTATGACGGACAATTTAGATATCACTTTGACTTAGATGGGGTTTTTTTTCTAAATGCATTTCAAATACATAAAATAAAAATTTTCTGTGCACTACACACTCTGAAAACTGCTGGGTTACTGTAAAAATAACCCACATTGAGTGGAATTGCTGACCCAGCGCTGGGCCCAAAAGGGACCGAGCCAATGCTGGGTTATTTCTACCCAGCTGTTTGGGCTGAAGAGTTGACCCTGATGCTGGGTCAAGATTTATCAGCGGGTCTGGGAAGGTTACTTTACAGTAAAAATGTAAACCCTCAGAATTCAGAAACATGTGCCCTCTGCCATGCAAGGCTGTCAAACCCTCCACTGGAGGCCAGCTGGGGTTCAGTGCAGTTCATTGACATGTAAAGGAAAAGGTTTGAACTAACAACCTTACAACTGCTAAACAACCACCCTACCAACTCAGCCACAGCCACACATGAGCACAAGGAGAGGGAGGTCATATGTCTTTTCCTTCTTAGCCATTGCAATAATCCTCTGTGAGAACACAGGACTCCAGTTTTCTGTTGCGTTTGTTGCCAGAAGTCTCCAGATGCAAGAAGGAGAAGGAGTTGCAGGAGTGTTCAAAATGGTGATTTTGTTCAAATCATCAACTCACTCTGCTGGGTCGACACAATTCATCTAATTTGGGGTAAAAGTGACCCAACCTGCACAAAATCTTGGGCTACCCAGCAAATGGGTTGGGAAAATAGCCCAGCAGGTTTAAAAGTGTGGACTGCTTGCTGTGTCCTCAGTTATTTCATGTAGTGTCTAATGAACGATCTGAGGTGAACATGTTTTTACTTGCTGTGTGTAAGATCTGAACGCAGAGTGTGGTTTTGATCACAAGAGAACTGGTTTTGAGGCGATAATTCTTTTTTTTTTTTTTTTTCCTTGTCCTGTTCGGCAGCTGGGGCGTGCAATATTGTATGATTGTAGCCTTTTACTATCCGAACAGATTTTAATGTTAGCAGCAGGGCGAGACTGAGTCTCCTCCTGCTGCTGCCTTTATTTAAAGCTGGCATCCGGCATCGCTGCCGGACAAGACCGGGACGGAAATGCTCAGAGAGCAGGAACAGAAAAAGAGAAAGATAAAGAGAGGGAGAACGGGGGGGGGCACAACCGATGTACGAAGTCACAATACAAAACAGCGTTGTCGACGCACCACACGCAACCTAGAATAATCCCAAACCCCCAATCTAGACAACACCAAAACAGAGCCGACAACCAACACAGAAAATTACAGAACCCTACATACATTTTTTTTTTTTTTTTTTTTCCCCGAACCATATTAGTGAACAGACCAGGCCACAAAAATAAAAGGAGGTGTAGGGGAGGAAGGAAATGCAAGGACACCACAAACCTTTTTTTTTTTTTTTTTTTTTTTTTGAATATAGCTAGTCGTAACTAGTAGTAAACTCGGGGCGTGCATCAAGAGAGGTCTGCTACAGATCACCATTAGTCTAACCACCACAAGAAGACAAGGTAACCGAGTATGTGAAGAGTGGTTAAAGATCAACGTGATCATGGAATATGATGGTGACAGTGATGGTGATAGTGATCATGCATATATGACCTCTGACCTCTGAGAAGGCCAGAAGCAGGCCAGAGAGGCCCTCAGAGCCCAGACAGCCGGCGGACATCACAGAGCCCGGATCCAAGCCGCCCCCCCAGGCAGACGCCCACGCTCCGGTCCAGAAACGGGGCAGAGGAAAGCCCCGGCCGGGGACCCCGGCAGTCCCGGGGCCCGGGCCCCGCGGAGCCACGACCGGCAGGAGCCGGTCCACCCCCGGCGCCGGACGCCCGGGGCGGGCAGGGCCGAGAGCCCAAGGCCCAAGAGCCCAGGAGCCAACCCCCCACCCAGGCGGAGGGCTATGACCCACCCGGGAGAACCAGCCCACACGGGCGGCTACCCACCCCAGGCCAGTACACCCCCCAGCGCTCCGGCCACGCACCCTGAGATCCAGGGAATCACCCCCACCCCACAGGGGACCAGAGGGAACCAGATTCAGCTGTTTGGTCCTCTGAACAGACAGACATCGTCTCCAAGCTGATATGATCTAATAGAAGATTCTTAAACTGCCTGTTACTCAGATTATTTCTGGATTTCCAATTTACAAGGATAGTTTTCTTTGCGATGCACAAGATGGTGAGAACCATGTAGACAGAGATTATCGACATGTTAATTTCACCCAGATCACCTAAAAGGCTCAGTTATTTCATGTAGTGTCGAATGAACGATCTGAGGTGAACATGTTTTTACTTGCTGTGTGTGAGATCTGAACGCATAGTGTGGTTTTGATCACAAGAGAACTGGTTTTGAGGCGATAATTCGATTTTGACAGAAATGTCTGAGGTTTTTGTGAATGTAGTGTGGATTTTTGGATTTGTGTTTAAGGTTTTGAGAAAATGGACGGAGGTTTCAAGAAATGTGTTTTAGCAATTGTGAAAAACTGTAATCCTGAGGCAACATTAAGTGTTCAATGGCTTAAATAAAACAACAGAAAGAATAAAAGAGAACACTGTACAATGTTGCTTCACCAATGACTGAAGCAGTGGGACAAAAGTTTAGAGATTTGCATATTTGTGTGTTGTGGATTGATGCCTTGAGATTTTATGTGAGAAGTGTGTGCAAACCTGAAAAATTGTGTGTTGTGTTTTGACCACAAGGTGATGTGAAATTGACATCAAAGTGTAAAGAAGGACAGTTAGAGTTCTAATATGATAAGGAAATCTAAAGTAGTAACAAACTGAGTCAAGCGATTGGGGACAGAAAAAAAGGTTGTGAAAATTGTGCCTAATTTTTGCTTTTTGTGTTTTAGCAGTTGAAAAAAAACTGTAAATCTGCTTTTGAATGATCAGGGCTCTATGGCTGTAGCTCTCACATCATGTGACACACTTTGTACCGTTTCCTGCAATGTGTGGCAAATTACACCTAGCCACTAGAGGGTGCTAGAGAAGTGCTAATCATGTGGAATGATGTGTTAACAGAGGAGAAGCTTGGAGTAAACAAACAGTTGATGACATGACAGTTTTATCCGTGTCAAATCATTCGGCTTCACACATAAAATATATGAGTTCCTTCCCTCTGTACACTATCTGTCTTCAGCAGAGGAAAGAGCTGAATTGCAGTTGTGGCCGCTGCACAGATAATGTGAAACAAACAACCTGAAAGGAATACTCGGAAGATTTTGGACCCACGCCCTATCCCTATCATTTTTATAGTAAGACAAGATCATACATACCTTTATTGTTTCTCTGCATCCAGTGGCTGGCTCCCAGCTGTTAGCATCGTAGTTAGCTTAGCTCAGCTGCTGGAGGTGAAGAGGAAACAGAGCTGGACTGACGAAAGTGGACACAATACTCCTTCCAGTGGTCCATGGGACGACGTATTAGCACGTGAAGTTAATCCGAATGGTTATAAAACATTTTAAAAGACGTGTTTTCTTTTCAATCCGTTAAAATAACGTTTTGATCCACACAGGCCTGCGCATGCGCAGTGCTCCGCGGAAGGATATACCGGAGCACAGCAGAAGAAGCCGCAGACTCAGCCGCTGTGCGGCGGTATATCCTTCCACGGAGCACTATGCTTTTCATAAACAGACATCTTATCAATGATTCCTTCACAGACACACGTACCAGTTTTTCTTAATATTCAACAATTTGAGAAATGTTTGGGACCTGATGTCTCACGAATTTTGTTGACCTCACAATATTGTTGATATTAAAGCTCGTGTCCGGAGTTTTGAAAGAACGAGAGTTGTTTTTTTAATCCAACTTCTCGAGGTTCCGCCCTCCCTCTGCTTTCTGAGCAACCAAGTGACGCCGCTTTAGTTGTGCACGCGCATTACCCATGGAATGAAAATGAGTGCCTCCGAGTCCGCAAGCATCCTACATGTTAAGCTGTTTATGGTGGATGTTCAGCAGACAGTGGATATATCCGAGGTAAGCGTGAAGTCTCTCTGGCTGCGCGCACACGTTGATTGACAGCATGACAAAGCGGAAGCTCGAAATCTATTGGCTTAAGGTGACCGGCGCTTTTTCGGATAACTCAGGGGTCTATGAGACGAAGGCGGGGTTCATAAATAAATTTTTATATTGCTTTATGCTAATATTATATTATAGATATTATCGAACCAGACTGTTAAAGCTCTGTTAAAAAATGATGCATACATTGGAAACGAACGGAAACTCTGGACATGAGCTTCAAAATTCTTTCAGTTATGCCGTAAGTTTGCATGTATGTGTAATGGTCCTTTTATCATCCTCTTCTTTTCTTGGCGTCCAGAGTCTCTTTGCCATCTGTACTTGTACCTCAAAGCTGCAGACAAGGATGGCAGGGCTGGTGTAGAGACGAGTTTTCACTATGGCGGCCCCCTTGGAATTTCCCAGACGCCATCGATGAGCAAAGAGTTTCAACAGATGTTTCTTTATTCCTTCACAAGGAAGAATTACAATGAAACCCATGAACACCATGAAAACTCCAAGAAAGAATAAAGCAAAAAACCAACACTTCTTTTTAGTTTCACAAAATAATATACAACTGATTCTTACACAAATCCAAACATTCTATACAACTGCATACATTCTCCAGGGTTTTATCAACACAATATATGCACGGCCATACCAACAAATAAATGAACGACAACCCCAAGCAAAACACCTCCCCATTCACCCACAATAGATAATATACACTTTACACTATAATATACACTATACTCAGGAGCACATCCGACCTCCACCACAGCTATCCAGTGGGACAGGCCATGCTGATAAAGCTGTATGTGGGATTCTGTGGATATGTCTCATACCGCCAACATCATAGTGCAAAGCATTATGGGATTAATCCTTTGAAATTTATCTGGTCACATCTTGGTACATATAAGCTGGCACAATATTCCAAGTATTTTGATTAGTGTGCATGTAAACGGACTAATCTGATCTTCTAATCTAATGTAATCTGATCCGAATTAATTTAATCTGATCAACAAAAAAGTGACCATGTAAACACAGCTGACGATAACCAAATTGGATGTCCTTTCCAGGAGCAATTCATGAAGCCAACATGTGACAAATTTCTTCACTTATGGGTCAATATCACTATCGCATTTACTGTTACCAGAGGTGGGAGATTGGAGCCTGATCAAGTCATCTCCATGCCATGTTTTTGCTCTGACCATCTATCACACCAGGTGAATCTAATCAGCCCTGCTCCTCAGCTTGTCTGTGGTACATGGTGAGGGCAAAAACATGGCATGGAGATGACTTGATCAGGCTCCAATCTCCCACCTCTGACTGTTACTGACTACTATTGACCACACACACATGTTTATGTTCCTGATCTGGCACCATTAGCGTTTGGGCACTTTTAAGACTTTGACACATTAAACTCTTTTGAGAGTTTTGCTGCTCATTATCATGAGACATTAACTCTCACAATCAACATTTAAGCACACAGATCCTGACATGCCTTTCTAGGTGAGGTAGTTACCATGTCATCAGACTCCAGTCAGGACATTGTGTGCGTGGATGATGACCTGGAGAGGAAATAGGTGGCTTTGCTGATAATTTCTTGTAACTCCCTTACTAGTACTGGCAGCTCTGTTCATATAATGAAGATATGAATATAACAAGGGTGAAAAAGACACTCAAGCTCCATGACTACATGTTGTTTGAGTTCTAAACATCACACATGAACATAAAGAAAAATAAGGACTTGTGCAAGATGAAGTAAAACAAATGTGTTTTAATTAAGGTCACCTGAAACTCTTTGTCATGCATCTATGATTGATCGAGTTTCTTCATGACCTGAATAATGAGAGAGTTCTGGTAATCTGAGAGAATCTGGAGAATTCACATTGCCTAAATTCCCGCCCATTTGTGCGTCTGTATGTGGACCAGTACTTTGAAGCAGCCGAGATGTTTTTTCGCCCATTTAAACTGTTCTATAAACACTCGGCCTGGATCCAGGGTTATGACAGAGTACATTCTGTGATTGCTGTTCCTACTCAAGTACATGTTGTTCTCGACCATCCGGTATTGTTTCATACCTTTACCTGGATGCTCTTTTGGTGTCTTGCTGCTATTGCTGATTGGAATTGACAGTTGCCCGTGGTAACACCACCATGAATTGTTTTTAGTGCTGTCAGTTTTAATCGCGATTAATCCATAAGGTCTGCCAATTGGGTCAAAGAAAAGTACTAGAGGATAATAATCTTTTTCCTGACATTGGGACTGATTTATGAGGATAAGATTCTTCATTGTGATTAATCTCAACTTTAAAAAAGTTAATTGTTGACAGCTCTCCATGAATTAATCACGATTAATTGTGATCAATGCGATTAAAACTGACAGCACTAATTATTTTGTCACTCTTTATTTGCATCTGTGCTTCACTTCCTGTGTCAGTCCTCATATGAAATATTGCTGAATGATTTATTGTCGTTATTTATGTCACCTCAAAGGTGACCTACAAGATACAGGAAGTCCCGGTGAAAACGCTGTGGAGACGCTACCTTACTTCTGAAGTGGCTGAAGATTTTATAGAGATCTTACAGAACCCCTGCTCTGACTTTACCTGCACCTGTGATTTTATCGTTGACGAGTTTAACAGTAAACTGAAGTCCAGCCTGGACTCAGTAGCTCCACTTTTAACGAAAACAATCAAACGCCATCCCAAACCCCCGTGGAGGAAAAATGATAAAATCAACAAATTGAAAAGAAATTGCAGGAGTGCTGAAAGAAGGTGGAGGAAATCCAAGTTGACTGTGCATCACCAGATTCTACGTCAACAACTCAAAATCTACAATAATGCAGTTAAACAGGCCCAGACAATAAAGCCAACCCCCGGTGCCTCTTCTCCACCTTCAACATTTCAACAGGCACTAATTTGAATAAAGCTTTTAAGGAGCCGACAGACGCTCTCTGTGAAGACTTTGCAGACCACTTCAGAACTAAAATCATGGACATCAGATCTAGTCTTTTACCCCAACAGGTTTTATCAGTGAACACAGCTGAACTGTTTGTCCATGCCTGAGGAAACACTGGACAGTTTTGACCTGGTTGATGCGAGGACTCTTGGTCGAGTTTTCTCCCAAGTAAAATCTACAACCTGCCTTTTAGATCCCATCCCCACACCACTTTTTAAATCACTTTATGGATTCCTCGAGGAACAGATTTTCAAAATTATGAATTTCTCTCTTCAGATGGGTGTCTTCCCCACTGCCTTTAAAACAGCGGTGGTGAAGCCCCTTCTGAAGAAGAGCAATTTAGATCCCAATGTTCTTAACAATTACAGACCTGTATCCAACTTACCATCTTTAAGTAAAGTTTTAGAAAGACTGGTTTTCAACCAAGTCAATTACTTTTTAATGATTAATAAAATTTTAGAAAGATAACAGTCTGGTTTTTGAGTGAACCACAGTACCGAGACGCCCTTTTAAAGATTTTAAATGATATCAGGTGGAATTTAGATAATAAAAAGCTCACAGTGATGGTTCTACTGGACCTGAGTGCTGCTTTTGATACAGTAGACCATCACATTTTCATCAGTTTTCATAGTTACGCTGACAATACTCAGCTGTACATCGCCGTGTCTCCTGATGACTCAGGGCCAATAGAAACCCTTTTTAACTGTATTTCAGACATCAAGTCATGGACGGCAGTGAATTTCCTGCAGCTCAACCAGGACAAGACTGAGGTTTTAGTTATCGGTCCCGAAGGCCAGAGGGAGAGACTTTTACCAAAATTACAACATTTTAAACCAGCACAATCAGTTAAAAACCCAGGTGTGATTTTTGACTCTGAGCTAAATTTTATTCCACACATTAAAAACATAACTAAGATTGGATTTTATCATCTTAAGAATATAGCCAGAGTCCGCCCGTTTCTCTCTCAGGCCAGTACAGAGTTGCTCATGCATGCTTTTATCTGCTGTAGATTAGACTACTGCAATGCCTTGCTCTCTGGTCTTCCCAAAAAGAATATCTCAAACCTCCAGTTATTATACAACTCTGCCGCACGCGTGCTGACGAGGACCAGGGGGCGGGCCCACATTAGACCGGTTTTACAGTCGCTGCACTGGCTCCCTGTCCGCTTCAGGATCGATTTTAAAGTTATTTTATGAGTTTTTAAATGTCTTAATACCCTTGCGCCTTCTTATCTAGCTGACCTGTTTTTACGTATCGACCCTCGCGGGTCCTGAGGTCCTCTGGCAGCGGCTTATTGTGTGCTCCTAAAGCTAGAACCAAGACCCACGGCGAGGCGGCTTTTCGCCACTACGGCCCCCGCCTGTGGAACAGCCTGCTGGAGAACCTCAGGACCGCAGAGATTGTTGATATTTTTAAAGGGAGGTTAAAGACACACCTTTTTAACCAGGCCTTTAACTGATCTTTTATATTTCTCTTATTCTATCATTATGTAATTTTATTTTATTTCATTTTATTTATTTATGTAATTTTAGTTTTATTATGTACTTCTTACTTATTTTAGTTTATAATCTTATCTTATCTTATTTTATATTAACTTTCTATCATATTTTCTTATGTTTTTAGCTGTTCAACTCCAGTGTTTCCTCAGGGGGGTCCTCCACACCGGGAGTTGGTTCGGGTCCTCTGCTGGGGTTCCTGTGCTCGAGTCCTCTGGTCCTGGCTGGCCCGGGGGGCTCCACACCTTGGGGTGCGAGTTCCCTTGGTTTGGCGGAGTTGGGTGTCGTGCGCCGGGGCCCCAGTATTATTAATGACCTTTGACTTCGTCCCGGTGTGGGCAGCCCCACTGGTGGTGTTTCTGAAGATGCTCAGTGCCAGGCCATGTCTCCCCTTCTGTGTGAATTAAAATGGGAGAGTGTCTGTTTGTGTGTGTGTATGTGCAGCTGGCTGTCTGTGTCTGTCTCTATGTGTGCGTGCGTGCGTGCGTGTGTGTGTGTGCATAATAATCGATGGTGCGGTTTTTGTTCTTTTTTTGTTTTTATGAGTGCTTTTTACTGTTCAGCACTTTGCGTTGTTTTATTAATATGAAAAGTGCTCTACAAATAAAGTTTGATTTGATTTGATTTGATTCTATGTGGGGCATGGATTATAACATAGGATTTTAAAAAAAAAGAGGGGTGTGAAAATGTTTAAAATAGGCCATTATCAAAGCAAGAACCACAACTGAAGTATGCCTAAACATAAGGCACAAATGTTTAAATACTTCATTACACTTCTGTTTTCATATATATTGATATAAAGTTTAACTTCACGTATAGGCTGGGTACACTGAGACTTCTTATAGGCATTTTAAATTGGCAAAGCATTCTAATTATACTAATACAACTATAAGTAAATTGAAAGTGTATTGTTTTAGTTTGGAATAAATACTTGAAAAAAACTTGAATACACTGTTTTTTGAAGAGATGCCATTGTAAAAAAAACAAAAAAAAAACCCAACAACAACATTGTCTGAGACATCTGTTCTTCACAATCTTCCATAAAAAGGATTTGAACACAGTGAAAACATACAAACATACATGCTTGGCATGGAATTTGTTTTTCATAGAACTTCCAGCACATCAAGAACATTGTTATTGAAGGTGTGTCGGTTCATAGAGGCATTAGTTAATAAAGCCCACAATTTAGTCCAGAGATTTTAATACATTAAATACCAGGACACACACATTTAGGGCTTGGTGAGGATCATGTGCACGGAGATATTCCCTCCCTATTGTCCTCGGGTTTTAAAGACTGTCATAAAGGCGTCGTGCACACCAGTCTTTGTCTGTCAGTCAGGAGTCATGTTTCTCACGCTCTGTGCGCTTTTCGTCCTGTCAGCGTGTCTTCACTGCTGTGGTGAGTACACAACAAAGTTTAACCTGGGACGATTTAATCGTTTTACTTTACTAACAGTTAATTTAATCTGCGATTAATATGTTACGGACTGTGGTGCAGTTGGCTGTGTAAAGTTCTGCGCGTTCTCTCCATGCAAGTGTTCGGTAAAATCATTTGATTTTATTAAAAAACCCCAATCATCCTCCGTGGCTCCTCAACTTACCGTTGCTCCTGGAGGACAAGGAAAATAGAAATATAAAAACAAACAAACAAACAAAAAATATTACACATAGTAAAATATCTCTGTTTTCACGATTTAGACACAATTTAAAAATGAATAATTTAACAATACTGACTAGGTTGTATTGAAATAATCTCTGTAATATTCAACAACATATTTTTTCTATAACAAAATATGTTGTCATAACAAAATGCATGCAATACAGTGAACGGACAAGTTCATTAAAGTTGTTATAAAAGTGAAATAAGAAAATATATGACACTTGGCTTTATAGATCTATTGATCTATATACATAGTTTTGGCTGTTTTCTGCATTTCCGTCATTGACAATGATGTGGAAAAGGCCAAACATCATTGGATGAATAGAATGTTATCGATATCTAATTACAAAATGAAGCTTTATTTAAAAAGAAAAAATGACTATCCACTGAGTCACTCAGCTGGGTGCAGGGAGAGGCCTGATGATAATTAAATTCCATCCAGATCACTTGTTGGGTGATATTCCCATTGATTTTTAATTATCACATGAGCCACTGATCAAAATTAAAGATTCTAAAAATGACCTAAAAGAAAGGAGAGCAAGAGCAGAAAAACTGTCATCTCAACTCAAGCTAATTACAGGTTCCACGCACCTGTGGCTGTTGTTGAGCCACCACTGCCACCTACTGAAAATAAACAAAGACAACAAAGACGTGAATAAAAACTGATTAATCGTACTGCAGTAAAATCACAGCTTGCCAAATGTTCTCACTCTGCATATTAGCAAATTTCTTTTTTGTTGTTGTCAGAAATAAAAGGAAAATTTGACGGTTTTTGAAGATTTTTCAGAAAAGTTACATGAGAAAACTAAGCAGCTTTTATTCTCAAAGAGTAAATGAGTTAATCGATTGCTTATAAATCTGAATTGGCCTACAATTCCAAAGTAAAATTGATTAAAAAGTAAACTCTTGCACATAGATGACAAAAGAAGAAAACAAAATCAAATTCACATAGTTTTCAAAGTCAGAAATGTTTCTGTCGCATCTCATTGACAAATTGAAAAGGGATCTAGTTTTTTACTTGACAGGCTGAACTTATCTGTCAATATATTAAAAAAGATCATGAAAAACAAGCAATTTTTACTGTTTTTATTGCTATTGTGTTTAATATTCAAAGGCAAAAATCTTGTCAAATGATCACCTCCAGTCAGTCTGTTATGTTGATGTTGCTGAGACCCATGTCACTGAGAGTTGCATTGTTGAAAAGCCCTTTCACACAGCAGAGATGTGTCTGTGTGCACAACTGACAACATTAACCTCACAATCACACATATAGCCAAAACATGTCAAGATCTTGTGGGGAAAAATATCTTCTTTTCTGCGGAGTGCAACAAGCCCTCTTTCTTTTCTGACCATTGATGGTGCCTGTGCTTAGTGATTTTGATGCCACATTTTCAACATTTTGCCCTTTGGTGTCAGTGTTACACAGTTGGAAATAAGGGGCCAACTTATCCTCCGTGAAACATATTTATTTTTCAAACAGGCTGCAAAACTATACAAAACAGGAAAAATGCATTAATAGGAGCACACTAGTCCTTGATCAGCGACACTGCTGCAGCAGACTGACTTCTTCTATGCCAGCTGCAGATGCACAAGATACCGAGTGCCCCCTGCTGGCCAAACCTATACAGTATTACCTTAGGAGGCCTGAGTACACATTAACAGTGGTCCAGAAACAGAAAAATGACCTTAACTATGAAATAAAATGGGGGGCAACTATTTTCATGAAATAAACTATATCATAGTGCCACATCAGCATGTCAGAAACTATTTGTCCTCATTAAAAGTAGAACTGAAATGTTCACGGGACGTGGGTGGAGTTTTGCAGATTTACACGATACTTACATTGCAGAAGCCTCTTGACGTCCTCATAGCTCCAAGCCATACTGTTGACCTCACTTTTGCAGGCCCGTATACAGTATGTCACCCTGCTCTTTCCTGTGTGCATGCAGATGCTCAGCTGCGTCTTGCATCCTACTATGGAGACCACATGGTGCTGCAGAAGTCTCCAGCTCGAGCTGTGCTGTGGGGATACGGCCCTGAGGGCGCACACGTCACCGTCTCCCTGTCAGGACCTACACAGCAGAGGACCTCACCAGTCACCGTGACAGAAGGTAAATACGGCCACTCATTCACAAATGGAGAGCTAATCCTGACATCTGCATGGAAACAGGAGCCAAACCAATGAATCCTGACGGCAGCGCAGAGAGTCCCTTTATTTTAGAGGTTTTGTTATGTTTACTGCTGTCAGGGCAGATACAGAAAAATACATTTCTTTCTATCATTGTTACAGATGTAACCTTGCTATGATGTCCAACTTGCATTTGGGTGACAGCTTTCATTCATTCCTTCTCTGCAGGTATCTGGCGAGTCACCCTCGACCCTGTTGAACCTGGTGGTCCCTACATGGTGAATGTGTCTTCAGAGACCAGCACTGTCAATATGACAGATGTGCTGTTTGGAGACGTTTGGCTGTGTGGAGGACAGAGTAACATGCGGTTCCATATGTCTACGGTATGAATCGTCTGATGAAGTTTATTTACATTTAGGAAATTAATCAGAATTGAACTTATCTCCAGTTTAGTTGAAAGGCATCACAGAAGTCTGAGACCTTTTTGTGTGCACTTTACTTGTTCTTTCTGTACCTCTGGGGTTTCTTCACTGGCTCCACTTTCTCCCACATACACAGGTGTGTGTGTGTGTGCGTGTGCGTGTGCGTGTGTGTGTGTGTGTGTGTGTGTGTGTGTGTGTGTGTGTGTGTGTGCGCGTGTGTGTGTGTGTGTGTGCAACCCAGTCTCAGGGCAATTCGTACTGAGTCACGTAAATTAATCTATTGAATCGTGTCCAGGAGCCAGCTTTATTTTTTTGTGTCCTACGCCGCTCTTTTTAAACTAATACATTTCGATGAGAGTCGCCTGGCCACGCCCCCTCACATTAAACGATGTATGTACTATTGTTTCTTATCCAGACACTCAGATAATAGCCAGTCGACAGCCAGCTGACCTGGTTACATGAGCAAACAACCTCTGCTTGCTTGTAGCTCAGCTCGTCGGTTCAAACAGAACAGCAAACATGAAGCTTCAGGCACATTATCCACCTGTAACCTGTCAGTCACATAACCACACATGTCCGTTTGTCCCCGGTCAAACTTGCTTTGATATGTCACTTTACTCACTATTGAACACATTTCAACCGAGAATGTAACCATGTAGATCGCCAATATGTATTTCAACCATACAGAAAGTGAATGACTGTGTATTTGCTCCCCGTTTATATTTCAATGGATATGGTCGCGATGTTTCCAGAATGTTCCTGTTCAGCAGTGTGGGAGCACACATATTTAAAGTTACTTTCCTGCCCTCTGCATGTACTGAATGCTTTGGCAGTAAGCTTAACACCTTTTGCCCATCAAAACTCTGAAGACGGTTTTCCAGTTGAAGTCAGGTTTATTGACTTGAAAAAGGGTAAAACTGAAACACACAAATAACGCCCGATAAACTTCCATACAATCAACCACTAATCACTCATTCTAATATGCACAGATATAATGCAATAACGAGCAGAACAATTCACCTCAAAAGAAATCCTTACAATGTATCTGCAATGAAAACAAGCCCAAACATAGCAGAAAATGACCACTAGGTGGCAGCAATCAATCATAAGCCCAAAGAGCTAGCTTGAACTCCGGTATAGCATGCTACATTCATCTTGCTGTCTAGAGTTGCCAACCGTTCCTTGAAAAACGGAATCGTTCCGTATTTGGATGTAAAAGTGTGCGTTCCGTATTGAGCTGAAAAGGAACGCACTTTGTTCCGTACTTTTGTGAGATTCAAAACGTGAGCAATGGAACATGCGCTTTTTTTGAAAACTTACGGTAAATTGTTCACCGGCTCTCTGACGTTCTGTGACCAATGAGCTGACAGAGATGGCTTGACAACACAGAATCACTCTGATCTCATTGGTCAAAAAAGACCGTTCCTAGGCCGCGGCAGTTCATTGGCCAGTAGTCAGTTCATCACAGAGCGCATGGGAAGAAGTAAATCACAACATTGAAGCAGCAGCATGGCTTCCAGAGACATGTAAGTTGGTGCCGTTTCTATATCGGATATATCATGTTTAGTTCATTGATTTGTGTCTGCTGCTGCAGACTGTGGAGTGTTTTCAGTTTAGAAACGGAACTTTGTGGGGTTTTTTGTTCAGAAGGTTTTTCAGTTTTGATTTTGCACTTTTTTAGTTGAAAATAAAAAAAGAAAATGTTAAAATCCAGAAGAGACAGCAGCTGTTTGATGTTATTTTGCACATTTAGCAATAAATATAGAATAGAATAGAAGACTTTATTAATCTCACAGTGGAGAAATTTACAGGTGTATCGGCTCATAGAACCCACAGCGGGGTGCAAAAGTAATGCATGGTGCAATAATTAACAAGTTATAGTGCAAATCATAGTAGGATTTATAATAGAAGCTAAAGACAAGCATCGACAGGCGTCTTACTATTGACCTTAAAGCTCGTGTCCGGAGTTTCCGTTTGTTTCCAATGTATCTATCATATTTTAACAGAGCTTAAATGTGTTCGTCTGGTTCAATACAATAATGTAATATTAGCAGAAAGCAATATAAAACTTTATTTATGAGCTCCGCCTTCATCTCATAGACCCCCATGTTATCCGAAAAAGCGCCGGTCAGCTTCAGCCAATAGATTTCGAGCTTCCGCCTTGTTGTGCTGTCAATCAACTTGTGCACACAGCCAGAGAGCACGCGCACTCGCCCAGGCAGAGGTGAGTTAGTTAGCCGCCCCGCTTACCTCGGATATATCCATTGTCTGCTGAACATCCACCGTAAACAGCTAAACATGTAGGATGCTGTAGGAGTCGGAGGCTCTCATTTTCACCCGACAGATAATGCGTGTGCGCAGTTAAAGGGGCGTGGCCTGGTAGCTCATGAAAGCCTGGAGACATTGGATTAAAAAACCTCTCTCTTTCAAAACTCTTGGACACGAGCTTTAATCCGAATATTGACTGCATGTAATGCATCACGTTGATGTAAACCGGGTAGTAGTGAGGCCCATTAGGTAGATTCCCGACGTGCCATTGTAAATTATCCGGGGATTTCAAGTTGTGTCGCTGATATCTGACATCTGTCTGCCTCCTGCTAGAAGCTAACCGCTGAGTACTCGGAGAGGGTCCCATGCGGGAATTTTTGACACGCTGTCGTTGCAGCATTTAGTGTAGCGCCTTTAATTTGTCATTGAAAATGACTGATGTCAGCCGTCCCTCGGGGCCCCCTTCAGCTCGGGGCCCTATGTGTAGCAGCGCACCTGGCCGGAGAGAAGGCAGCTGCGGCACTCATTCCGCCTCAAGCAAACAAAAATCCTCGCAGTGGATTTCTCCGCAAGAGGGCCCGTGGGTTTTCATAACCCACCAACCCTACATAAATTACACCTTTGATATGCATCGTTTAATTGTGAGGGGGGCGTGGCCAGGTGACTCTCATCGAAATGCATGAGTGTAAAAAGAGAGGTGTGGGACATGAAAAAATTGTGCAAAGCACTGCTCCTGGACACGATTCAATAGATTAATTTCTGTGAGTCATAGAATGAATTGTTTGTGTGTGCGTGTGTGTGTGTGTGTGTGTGTGTGTGTGTGTGTGTTTCCTGTATTTCTATGTGAGAAATTAGGTAAACTGGATAGACAATCTTGTGTAACAACATTGGATATGAGGTTATCAGCAGTGTTACAAAAATGATTTACAACATCTCAGTCATCAGCCCTACTTTAAAATGGAAGACTTCATGTGTGCTTTATAGTTGAATTACAATGAGAGAGAGAGACAAACACCCCTTAAAACTTTGTTTACTCACTGTTTGATAGATTTTTAATGCATCGTCTGAGCTGGCTCTTACGCCGAAGTATCCTCATGTGAGGCCTTTCCAGGCAGCTACGAAAGTCAGTGAGACTGAACTGCTTGATCTGATTCAAGTGCAGACTCGATGGGCCGTGCCCACAGCTGGTAAGTCAAGGATCTTTTTTTTCTGAAGAACTTGTTTACACCTGAGTGTTTTGTCTTGTATGTATAGAACTGCAACCAACAGAAACCTGTTTAGACTGCATCTGTACCTAAACCAAAGCCACACTGTTAACTCTCCGGCTGCTTGATTGACAGGCGGCCTGTCTCAGTTTTCTGCTGTGTGTTGGCTCTTTGGACGTTACCTGTACGATGTCTTGAAGTACCCCATCGGACTGGTGGAGTCCTGTTGGTCAGGCACAGTAGTGGAAGCCTGGTCGTCTTCAAGGGCCCTTCAGGAGTGCGACTTAGAGAGAGTGAATAGCAAGTAAGGACAAAGGACGACATGAGAGTCAATCGGTGTAAAAGTGTCCGTGGCGTAAAATAACCTCCGCACTAACCACATTGTTGCTGCTTCCAGCGCCGTAAATCCTCACGGTCCGAGAAAAAATTCTATTTTGTGGAACGCAATGATCCATCCACTGCTCAATATGACCATCTATGGAGCCATCTGGTACCAAGGTGAGCCCACTCACAGGTAACACTGGTTTGTGGGGTCAGTTATGAACACATAAGTGTGTAACTGACAGCTGTGTGTAATCACAGGGGAGTCAAATACAGGTTACCATCCCAACCAGTACAACTGTTCCTTCCCTGCTATGATCGATGACTGGAGGATGGCATTTCACCAGGGCTCGGGTGGGCAGACGGATCCAGACTTCCCCTTTGGCTTTGTCCAGGTATGATCAACAGTATTCTCTTAACAGAGGTAAATTCCCATTTGATGTGTTGCTCAAGTCATAAATGATGCTGTTTTTCTTTTCTTGTTCAGCTTTCAACCTGCGCAAAACACACCTCTTCTGAGTCTTATTCAAATCTCCGCTGGCATCAGACGGAAGACACTGGCTTTGCGCCAAACTCAAAAATGAGGAAAACCTTCATGGCTGTGGCTTTAGATTTACCGGATGAAACATCACCTCGTGGACCGTAAGGATCTGTTTCATTATTATTCATAGCAGGTGAAAAGCATTGCGATTTCTGCAGATAAGTTAATCTATTAAAAACTAGAATTTGGCACCCAGAGAGCGCAGACCTCCGCCACAGCTCAAATCAGTCACCAACAGCAATAAGAACACCGCATATAATAAAAAACATTTTATTTCTCCCCAACGCAAACAATGTATGGGAGAAAGCCGTTTGTTGCATGTTCATATCTCAATGTGTTGCCTCACAGTGACTGACACGCCGGAATCCCCCTGTTTTTGTCTGTTCTGGATCCTGGTATCCGGAATACTTCCGAGATCTGGATCAGCAGCCGATATCTATTAGAGTCATTGAAGAACTTACACTGTAATGTTTTGCTAAGCCCCCTTGTCATTTATTGTTGAGTTATGTCCAACTATGTCAAAGACTGCCCAATCTCTCAATGATAAAGAATCCTTTAAAAAAAAAATTTCCTGGATCCAGACAGTGATCCGGATCATCACCAACATTAAATGGATTCTAAGTTAGCCCAAGACCCACCTTTCCACAAAGTTTCATTGCAATCCATCCATAACTTTTTCCGTAATGTTGCTAACAAACCAACCAACCAACAAACCAACAAACCGAAGTGATAACCTCCTGGGCAGAGGTAATAAGTTGCGTTGCGATAGTTTAACAAGCCCTCAGGAAAATACAGGAGGAACAGACACCAAGAGACAACTGGACCATAAGCCCATCAAAAATATGAACACATTTCTTTTTTTCTTTTTTTTTTTTAATGGGGACAAGCCAGTATTTTTAATGACCATGGCTTCACTTGAGCTCATAGAGTGAAAGTACAAGGATTTGTTGACAGCAGAATGCTTAGTTCATACCACCATCCAGTCAGCCTTTGAACTGATTTTATGATCTTCATAAACATCCATGAAAGTTTCTGTGGGTTTGTCACTGATACGCAGCCAAAACACAGTGCATCCCTGGCAAAGCTTTTGAGATTGACACACTTTCTCTGTGCACCGAAAACAAAAAGACCAACAAATAAAACAAGGAAACGGCTGACTGCTGTGCATGCACCTGCATTATTATTGAGTTACTTATGTCTACTTTTAGTTTCACGGTCCCGTCACAGTCCTAGTAGACTTCCAATCAGAAAGTTGATTGTACAGTTTTGATCTCTGCAGGTTGAAGCAGAGATAGACATTTTGGCAGATGCTTTGATTGATTAATGAAAAGGAACTGAAAATAGTTCGGTCTACAGAAATACCAGACATGATCGTTTGGACTTGAAGATGAACCAGTCACATGCAGTGTGGTTTTCACTTTCAGGATCCATCCTCGAGACAAACAGGATGTCGCCTACAGGCTGATGCTGGGCGCCAGGGCAGTGGCCTATAACCAAACAGATGTGCTCTTCCTCGGTCCTTTCCCCAAAGAAATCCAACCTCTTCAAAATTCCATCGAAATTGTCTATGACCAAGAAGTCTCTGTCACTCAATCCGAAGACATCTATGAGGTAAGGCTGTTACATACCTGTAAGTTCATCACAGACACTCAAAAGGCCGCGGCATGAGGAAGTGTTTCTGTGGGTTTTACAGGCACTTGAATGAAAACTACGCTTTTATCATTTCAAATAGATTTTTTCCTTCACCTCTATGTTTCTTCATAGATCTGTTGTTCAACGACTCGGGCTGCATGTAGCCTTCATTCCAGTTGGGTTCCAGCTCCCATACTCAGCTGGGCTTTAGCCTCTGTCCGGATATCCACCGCTTCGTGTCAAGGCTCTGCTGTTGCCGGTCTTCGATATGCATGGCAGAACTGGCCCTGTGATTTTAAAGCCTGCCCAGTTTACAGCATCAACAAGGTTTTACCTGCTCCTCCCTTCATTTTCTATTACCCTCAAGGCAACAACTGAGTCTGGTTGATATTGCCCTGGTTGGATTACCATAATGTTCATTTATCTGTGGGAAGTTAGTTTTATTATTATTAGTAGTAGTAGTAGTAGTATTTCTTTGTGTTTTGTTGAGGAATGAACAAAGCATGAAATTTTTGGTTGGAATTTCTGAGGTCTGGATGAAACCACCTTCCTACCAGAATCAGAGTGTGAGAGTAACACCATCTCTTCATGTTCATATGTCATTTTGGATGAAAGTGGACTTCATGCTGAACTGGTAAGCTTTTCAGGGAATCAGTGAGAGTTATCGAAGGGGACAATCACATCTACTCAGGGTTGCCTTCTATTTACCATGATTATGCTGTATGTTGATTGGTTGGGCTGAATTTAATCAGTATTTGTAACTGCTGGACTGCTAATAATGTGAACACCTCAAACAGGGAATGCTTTTAAAATTAAACTGTGCGCAACATAAATCTGAGGGTGTTTTATTCACAGCCAGCATGTTTACATATCAAGTCAATGTGTGTGTGTGTGTGTGTGTGTGTGTGTGTGTGTGTGTGTGTGTGTGTGTGTGTGTGTGTGTGTGTGTGTAAATGTAAATAATATATACACAAGCCGAAATGGTATTTCATTCAGTTTTTCTCAACAATAATGAATAAAATATTTTACTGATGAAAAATGAAGAAGTCCCAGTTGGGACTCACAGTTAAAATACTTTCACATATGACACTGCTGCAAACGCAAACTTAACCAGCACATAACACAAAATATCATTGGGTGGTAGAACCCAAATACTGACAAATGCTTCAGTTTTCACACTTGTTTTAAAGGACCTGTATCATGCTTTTTTAGCTAGTCCAAACCCCATTATTGGCATTAATGTGGTAATAGTTTATTTTTGGCGCTAAGGAAAAGTCATTTTGTGTTAAATAAAAGATTTTCGGGGGCTAATTCTGAAACCCAGAAGAGAAAACGCTCTGTTTCACTGAAAATCCCGCCTCTCGCCCTGTTGACTTTGACTGACAGCGTACTTCAACCAATCAGCGCTTCAAAACAAACACGTTATGCGTTAGCTTCTCTCAGGGTTAGCTTTAGCTCTTTAGCTCTAGCTTCTCTACACGCAAAGACACGCAAAAACGTCTTTTCCTGTTAGAAACTCACCAAGCGCAGACCCTTCAGACTCTTGCTCTTGCTTGATTGTTGCTTTCAGACGACGGTTAAAGTTTATATCCGAAATCGGAGATACAAAAAGCAGCAACGCTGATTGCCGAGGGCCTGCGGGGTCTCCTCAGTGGAAAATGCGAATCAGCTGCATGCTGGTCAGAGGAGAGTGGGCCTGTTGTCTGCGCGGGGGTGGGCTGGAAGAAGGGGGATGGGAAGGAGTTCAACTTATGTGATGTACTTTGGTTTGAAGAGTTTCAAACCAGCTGTTTTCTACCCGAAGGGAGGGGCTGCTGTAAAGAGCAGCAGACTGAAAAAGATTACTCAGACATGCGTGGAAGAAGGCAAATAACATTTTGGGGCTGGTTTTAAAGGGAAATCAACTTTGTGGCATGCTTAAAACCTTAAAAAAATGGATTTTGCATGATATAGGTCCTTTAATCAGGAAGTAGATGTCAGAAATAAAATTACAAACCTTGTAAATATGGAAAACAACTTTGATTATTTCATGAATGATCTGGACTTCCACACTGAATCTCAGGAGCTGAAATATGAGGTGGAGGGCTTCATGGTGGGAGAGGTCAGGTGGTGCTGATGAGACGGGCTTGGAGACGGAGGGGTCTGTGCTGGGATGGAGACAGAAGAACTCTGTGTCAGGCAGAATTGACATGATATAAATTTTCCCTCAAAAATCAAAAAGTAAAAACAAAAATTTGTTGGGTAATTTATACCTATTATGAACACTGAAAATTTTAAAAAAACATCTGCAATCTGATATGAGCACGAAGTCACTTAGAATCATGTTATCAAAGGGTTTGCTTCAGTAATGTTTTCAACATAAAGGAAGATCTGCAAGTCGTGCACTACATGGCAAACCTATATTCAATCCTAAGCACCGAATATTTACTTGCTACATTTTCGAGCTCCGGGACAACTCTGGATGAGATTCTGGATGGTGGGATGAGAAAAGCCAAAGAAGCCTGCTCCTGATGGCACGATTGGCGCCACCGACATGGAACTGTGAGAGAGACACGATGGTAAAAGTGTTAAAAAGTCACCAAAAAGTTTAGATATAGCTGTAGATTTAGTCTTTTCAAAGCCAAATGCATGTGTCAAATACACCGTGAAAAGAATCAAAACACTCATCACACAACAGAAAAGCTTTGGAGTGAAACCTCGGCAATGTTTGTACCTGACGGCGGCGATGACTTTCAGCAGGTTGGAGTGGCACGTGATAGCAGACGAGGCCACGATGGCTGGAGCGACTCCTAACCAACCTTGTCGCCTGAGACGAAAGTAGTGGGTTCCATGAATATGGTGATAGTAAGTAAAACTGTATGAAAACCTGCTGTTTGTTTATAAAATTACAAGATATTAGTATTTAATAATAATAATAATAATAATAATAATAATTAGGGTTGCACCGATACTGGTATTGGCAGTGGCCCCGATCCCGCACTAAAACGCTGGTGTCGGTATCTGCGAGTGCTAACAAATAACACGCCGATGCCATTTACCGACTTTCGTATTGCACTTGAATGCACCGCCATGTGAATTCATTCTTTGACATTCACTGCTGTGTGATCTGTGTTTTCAGCGAATGATAGCAATGATTTTACATCCCAGTGAGGATGCAGCTCTTGTTACAGAGCGTGGATCTGAGTCTGAAGAGCAGAAAAGGAGTTTTATTAGTATCATGAGTCTTTGTGAGATGAAGCTCCACTACAGCTGCAGGAGCAGACTGAGTCTGGAGTTTAATTGAGTTCCCCGGTGAAGTGAGGAAAGCGCCCGCTGCTCGACGATCGCCGCCCGTCACCCACCGCTTCATCACTCAAGTTGAAATAATTGAACTTTTCAAGCGAACTCGCGCCAGGACATCCTATCAGCGTGGAGATCGTCACGGACGTGCCGACGCAGGGCATGCAGGGCTCTGACCACGCAGAACAGTTGGCGTGATGCCAAGGCGAGCGGCAAGCGGCGTGCGCGATCTCATTTGCTCACCGCTTCTGGTGGAAACCCGGCGGAACCGCCATCCCGGCGCAGCTCCTGCAGAAGACGATGGAACTCACCAAGCTCAGACCGTCTCCGGAGGGCAGCATGCATCCAGAAGTGATGCCGGTGTTGTGCCTTGTTGTGTACAAATTATTTCAGGGGATACACTTTCTATCAGGGGGTAAGTACCTTGGCACAATACCTGTTAAACACCGGTGCCTCGCCCGCAGCCGGAGCTGACTTCCCCATGCCAAATACAGAGCAGCTACGGTGGCAGGCGGAGCCATCTCAATCTCAATCTTTATTTGTAAAAGCACTTATCATATTCATAAAAACAACGCAAAGTGCTGAACAGTCAAAACAGTCATAAAAACAAAAAAGAACAAAAACCGCACCATCGATCAGTATGCGCGCGCACACACACACACACACACACACACACACACACACACACACACACACACACACACAGAGTCGGGTGCACACAGGACTGTGGGACAAACATCAGAAGAATCCTGCCCACTGCTGCTGTGCAGGAGACGGTGATGAGGAGGGCTGTGATGTTTCTGCAGGATGTTCTGTGTTGCATATTTGTACCAGCGTGACGTGTCGCGTGAATGAACTCACACACCAGCGATAAAACTCGAGCGTCCAGCGCAGTGCGGTGTCATTTGTCGCGCGAATGCAGTCGCGTTAAACGCGTCCGGTGGAAACGCACCGTAAAGACAATAAATCCAACGAAAATCTGAAAGTTGCCTCTTCTTCCAGGACAAGTGTAACAGAATTTGGTAGCAGAGGATGCTTCAGCTGTGCTTCTGATGACGGTGAGTGTGAAAGCAAAGAAAACAAAGCTAATCACATGTGCTAATGAAGCTAAACAAGCTGCTCCGTCTCCCTACGCGGCAACAGCCAGCACAAGTCAGGATGCGGAGAAAGAAAGAAAGTTTCCAGAATTTAACTTAAAAGCTTGAACAGGAAATTGCTAGACTCACTCTGAAAATGACAACCCAACAACAGCATCACGCTGTGGTGGCACAGCCTGTTGTCCTCTCTGCCCCTTACCTACCAGATGTGACCATTAAATGGGAGTTCAAGATCATCGGTGAGATTGGAGAGAGGGGTCAAAAAGATAAGTTGTCTTACTCCAACCTCATTCACCAGAATGTGGCGGAACGAGTGGTGAGGTGAACAGAAAGCAAACGAAAGACAACGCCACCTGGGGACTTGCACCCCAGGATTTCAAATAACCAATAAAATTCCCCGAAAAGAAACCAAAGACCAGCAGGTTCAAATAATCCACTGGAACCAAGGACGTGATTTCAAATCATTTCATTTATTTATTCTTTTCCTTGGGAATGCATGAAAAAAAAATCAACAAATGAATCCAAATTATTAAAACACAAAATACACACATCCCATGTACAAGAACAGGAGTAGGATGAAGAATAAGTCTTTTTTAACTCCTACCCCAGTCTTTTTTCCAAACTCAAACAGGAAAACAACAACAAAAAAACATCAGATGGCCACAATCAATCTACAGATCAATCACATCATTATTACTGCTCGTTTGCATAAATGTTAAATATTTTTTCTTTAAACTTATATTTAAACTGCAAGAGGTTTGAACATTGTTTCACATCTTTTTCCAAGGATTTCCATTTTTCCACACCCGCAACAGATACACACATTCCTTTAAGAGTCGTTCTTGCAGAATTATGTTTAAAATCAAGATTTCTTCTACTTGTTTCACTATTCAAAGTAAAATGTGTTTGCAAACCACAAGGGAGCAGGCATCTTTTTGCTTTATACATGACTATTAATGTTTGTAAAACAATTAAATCCTTCAATGTTAATAGTCCCGACTTCAGAAATAGTTTTGTTGTATGCTCTTTTGAAGCGGCTTTATTAATTATTCTAAGAGCCCTCTTTTGTAAAATAACTAAGGGTAATAGATGAATATGATATGAATTACCCCAAAAACTCCAAACAATATATCAAATACGGTAAAATTAAAGAACAGTATAATATTCTCAATGCATCATAATTTAACAAATGCTTAATACTCATCACACCTATATTTTTACGTATTTTCTTCTTTACGTGTCCAATATGTGACTTCCATTTCAACTTTTCATCAATGAATACTCCTAAAAACTTAAATTCAGACACTCTTTCTGTACAATTTCCATTTAAATTCAAGTTTACACTTTCTGGACTTTTTGGATTTCAAAACAAACTTTGTTTGGATCAGCCGCGCTCGAGCGGAGCGGGGGAGAGGAAAAAAAAATCTATGTCCGAAAGCAGCGCCAGGGGATTTCAGCACCACGGACAGCACGTGTAAAAAGTTTTGAAAACCTTTGAAATATATTTGCTGCAGGGTAAATTATTTAGGCCTCATTAAAGAAGACACTAACATATTTCCAATAAAAAACTAGAATTTGGCACTCAGAGAGCGCAGACCTCCGCCACAGCTCAAATCAGTCACCAACAAGAATAAAAAATTCCTGGATCCAGACAGTGATCCGGATCATCACCAAAATTTAATGGAATCTAAGTTAGCCCAAGATCCACCTTTCCACAAAGTTTTATTGCAATCCGTCCATAACGTTTTCTGTCATGTTGCTAACAAACCAACAAACCGACATGATTACATAACCTCCTTGGCGGAGGTCATTAGTTGAACTAGCAAAAATACAGGTTAATGAATAAATACAGTGACGTAATTGACAAGGCCAGTAACATAAAAACACATTCAATAATAAATAAATGTCCTACCTTATTTATAGATTAATTCCATCCTACAGGCCTTCTTGGTAAACTCCGCAATGACTTTGTCATAGAAGCTTTCATCCGACTTGATCTTCTGAAGCATCCTCTGTTCAATAGACATGATGGCAAGGCCAGACAATCTCTGCTGTCCCATGGCATTGCGCTGATACGTCTTGATCCGTTTTAGTCCAGAGAATGTTCTTTCTACTGAGGCAGTGGTGGATGGCAGAGTGAGGAACAGTTCACACAGTTTGAAGAGTTGAGGCATGGCATCACACAGGCCATTTGAGCGCATGAAACGCAGATGAATATTATTTAAATATTGCAGAAAGCCTTCTGCTGAAAGAATGGACCTCTCGTCCAGGTCCAACGGGTTGATTCTGATGTCATTGAACAGTTCGATTAGTGCTTCGTGGTTATCCTTTGCTGTGTTCACTAACCTAGACATGTAATTCCACCTAGTTGGGGCAGCTCGGGGGAATCGCCTCTTCACAATGGTCATCAAGAGCTTTGGTGCGCTTTGGCAAAAAATGACGCCAGACCATTTAAAGTTGAAAAAAAAACCTTGCAGTCTTTGATAGTGCTGCATGCTTGTGACAGCACCAAATTAAGAATGTGGGCAGTGCAGTGCATGAAAAAGCAAGACGGGTATCGGTCCCTCACCTTGGCCTGTAAGCCATTTAGGTGGCCGGACATCACTGCAGCCCCGTCATATGTTTGACCAACAAGCTTGTCATCACATTGCATTTTATCTACAGCGGCAAAAACATGCTCTGCGAGGGCCGCTGCTGCTCTGTCAGCACTGACATCAGAAAAGCCGACAAATCTCTCCTCCACCTCTCCCTCTTTGGTGACATATCTCCAGACAGTAGAAAGCTGGGCGAAGTTGGACACATCAGTCGTTTCACCAAGAAGAATAGTTACAAAGCTTGCATCTTTGATTTCAGATTTTATCTCATTCAACACCACACTAGCCACAGCTTCAATGAAATCATTCTGAATGTGGCTTGACATGCCAGAGAACACAGTACATGACTCCAAATGATGGGCAAGCCTCTAGTCATATTTCCATAGAAGACTGACAAGTTCAATATAGTTACCACGGTTGTCTGATCCTTCCCCTTCTGAGTGCCCTCGAAAGGCCTGCTCCTGTGCTCCAAGGTAGACAACGATGTCCACAAGCCTCTTCAACACGTTCCGGTTCTTTTTTACCCGCGCGTTGTGCTGCTCTGTGGCGAGTCGCAGTCCCTCATTCAGCTGATGATCGATCCGTGTGTTTCCAAACGTCTGCAGTTTTACCACACAAAGTATGTGCGGAGATGCGCGCTCATGCATGCTCATAGCAGTGTGAAGGTTTTTCAGATCATCATAACCTGTCGTAGACCAGACTGTGTGTTCCGTGGAAAAAAGAAGACATGGCCAACAGAACTGTTTGCTAACCTGTGGACAGCCAGCTAGCCATTTATGTTTTTCATATGTGCTAGCTTGAAAGTGACGGACAAAATTCTTTACCATTTTTGTGATGACTACATCAGGAGTAGGTCGACCACTTGAAATTATTTCCCTCTTTTCTTCAAAAGTTCTCCGGGAAAACGGCACTGAACGCAAAGACTGAATTGTATTGATTTCACTCATTTTGACTCGGCTACTACAAGGCAGTGAAGTTAGGTTATGAAGTGATCCAGTTATGAGCATGCACGTTGGCAGATAAGCTGCTTCACTGACAGTTTTTTTGCCATTCAAAATGCTCATGTACAGGAAACACAGCCCCGAGCGCAGGTACTACTCAATATCGCAGTGCGCATGCGCGAAACAAGCTGTCAGCTTTCCGGCTTTTCGCAAACAATTTAGCACACTATTTAGTCTAAAGAGATTCAAAATCATTAAATACAACGATCCATACTTTTTTTTTCCCTCCTTTCAAGTTTTGCAGCCCTTCATGGGCTTGGTGAGAATTACGTGCACGGTGACATTCCATCACTATTCTGCTCGGGTTTTAAAGACTGTCATAAAGGCATTTTGCACACCAGTCTTCATCTGTCTGTCAGGAGTCATGTTTCTCACGCTCTGTGCGCTTTTCATCCTGTCAACATGTCTTCACGGCTGTGGTGAGTACACACCAAGTTTTTTAACATGGGACGATTTAGTTGGTTTTACTTCACTAATAATTAATTTAATCTGTGATTAAAAAAAATCTCATCATCCTCCAATTATTTGTGTTGTGAACGCAACAATGTATTGATTATTATTAGCTTATAGTGAACATTAATATGATCTGCATTGTCGTGCACTGGGTACGGCTGTGTAAAGTTTTGCATGTTCTCCCCATGCAAGTTTTCCATAAAATTATTTGATTCTATTAAAAAATACGATCACCATTTACTCCTGGGCTCCTCAACTTGCCATTGCTGGTGGGCGACATAGAAAAGAGAAAGAAAAAAAACAAAAAAACAAAAACTAAACAAAACATAACGTGGAGACAGAAAAGAGAGATTTAGTGTCGGTGACTGTAAAGTGTTTGACGAAGTCGAGGCTATATACCAGGCACCAACCTCCGCTCATAAAACCTGAAGATAATGCAGGAGTACAAATAAGCTGTAATTCCGAAGAGATTCCCGCAGGGGGCGAATGATGCTGGTTTCAAAAAGAGCCCCGGTCTCATTGGAACCTATTCAAAAATGCCGATTTTCAGAGATAAACACATGAAGCGCCCAGTTTCAGGGCATTTTTTGGTCTCTATCACTAGTTTCTATAACCATGTTGGCTTCACCAGACTCTGATTTTCAAATAAATCATTTGTTGATTTTATATTATGAGTTAAAGTTTTGCATAAATCGCCCTATCACAGCGCCTCCTCTGTCCACGTGATGCGGTCACATGACTGTAAACTGCCCCACCCGTCATTAACATAAACAATACTTACCGTATTGGCCCGAATATAGGATGATGTTTTTTTCCAGAAATTGTATTCTCCAAAATGGGGTCGTACTATAATCGAGGACTAGATTGTCGTTACACATGGAGCCGCTGGATGGAACCAAAGTACCGCTGACTAGGAAGCAAATAGAGCGTCACAGTGATCTGATGAAAAATGAAGGAACGTGCCCGTCTTGAACAAAGAGGCCCAGACGCTAGACAAGTGATCAAACAACAGAGACTAAGTTTTGATGCCAACTTTAAACTGATGGTTCAACGCCGCAGAGTCAACAAACAACTGCCAAGCGACCAAGATATATTAGACTGAATTATTAATGTTCATGAAGTTCAATAGAACTTGAATTTGATGGTTGTAAAGTTATTTACATCATTAAAGCAGTTATTGAACCTTTGAGGGTACTAATTTGTTGCTTATTCACTGAGTCATAGCCTCAGATTTTGAGAAAGGGAATATAGTTTTTTATTTAATACTGCAGTAATATTTCTTGATCTTAAATCACATGAAATGTTATCTCTGTTGTGAGTTTTCCTAGAATAATTGTACAGTAAAAATGTGTTTTGTGAGTAACCTTATTGTCTTCAACATATTTTTATTTTCACAAAATTATATTTAAAAAAATAGGGGTTGTCTTATAATCAGAGTTGTCCTATATTCGGGCCAATATGGTAATTTATAACAGAAAGCAGGAGGGGCGGATTGCCCTTTTACACCAAAGGAAAAATGAAATAAGCAGGGAACAAACAAGAGAGAATCCAAAGAAATATGCCATCACATGAAAAGTAAAATTAGCAAAAGCAAACCAATTAATAACAAAAGAAACACACAGTACATGTGATGGTGTAGGAATGAGAAGGTCTGCCGACAGAAGTGAAAGTAAAAGTAACTAATCGCTCGGGCGCAGGCCCTGCGATTCAGAAACAGAAAAAAAAGGCAAAATAAACTTTGATACTAAATGATAACAGACTAACAATGCATGTGCCACATTTGCTGTAAATAATTTGTAATGAAGGGGCAGATAAACTGTCTGGAGCGACGGATATGCTCCCCGAGTATGTCTGATTTGGTGGGGGTGGGTGGGTGGAGGTGAATGCGGCGAATATTCGGATCGCAAAATTATTCGCCGAATGTCATCATAGCGACCGAATATTCAGATATTCGGATATTTTGGACCAGCCCTGATGATGATAGCATTGATTTTAACGCATTTTTTTGCGTTACAGTAGTCTTCAACTTTAGTTCAACCAGGAACTATTGTTTATTTTATTCTTTTTTTTTTTTTTTAATTCCTACAGTACACGGACATACAGGGGACAAAATGCAAGAAAATGAAGGACAGGGTTGTGTTATCAGCAGCAACAGATAGTTTTGGGGACGTTATGGATGAGATAACTGTATTATTGTGAGTGTGTGCGTCGAGTCTTGTTTGGGATTCAGCAGGAACATATTCATGGAATAGAAGCTGTTCTTTTCAGCCACACATTTTTCTATGAGTCTCGGACTGTTGGTGTCGTCTCACATCATATTCACCTCCATGTGAAATGGAAAACTTGCTCTGACGAACATCACAGACAACTTTGGTGCAGTCGCCCTCCACTGGTCTCACTCAGGAGGAGTAAATGGTGTCCCACTCTTTGTTGTAGCTGCATTTTCTTTTTTTAAGAGTCGTGTCTTCATCTTTATCCTCCATGTCTGCGGCTGCATGCCGAAACGATGCTGTTGTTGTTTGTGGCGGGGTGGGGTCGGGCAGCGGGCGCGCACACCTGCATCAAAAAGCTCCTCTTCATGGACAAGCAAGCAGAGGTTGTTTGTTTATGAGACCAGGTTGCAAAATTTAATGGGAACCGTTGTCAAAACAACACGGACTGACAACTGGCTTTTCCGAATTGCGCAATAAGCTGCCGCATGTGTCTCATGTGCACATCTGTTCGGCAGGTGTATGTACCAGATCATCTGGGCTTCCACATCTGCCTGGGGCCCTGCGCCAGGACAATGGACAAAAACCCATTGATTTTGGGAATGGAATTGGCGGTATCGCGAGAACACAAGATCTGAAGAATACCAGCATTACCAATCATGTCATAGCTGGCAGGGCTACAAATTACAGAAATAAATCCAGAGTGATGTACTTCTTCACACTCAATTCATCAGACACGCATTACACTTTACCAGTAGTACATGTTCAGCTGTTCACATGGTTTATTGGCGTCCATTAACTCAGAAGCCTAACCCTATACTTTCGAGGTACTAGTGTGTGCACATTTCACGCATTTCTGTGAGATCAGGTTGGAATAAAAAGTGATTTATGGCATTGCAGTAAATCAGTTTGTCACACGCATGCATATTAGCAAATTCCTTTTTAGGAACCGAGCCCTGGAGGTGTCTGTCTGTTATGTAGATGTTGCTGAGACCTGTAGCGGAGCCAGAATGGGGGCAAGGGGGCGGTCGCCCCAGGGCCCACAAGGTCATAGGGCCCCGTTTCATATGATGTGTTCACATTTACTCATAAATAAATTATTACAATAAAATGTGCAGTGTGTGCGAGAAGGTATACGCATATGATCGTGGGCTCCAATTTGCCAATTCTTACATTACGACTGTCCATGAATGCATCAGAGCTGTAAGCCAGCGCTGATTGGCTGTGCGGCATGAACGAGTTTTTTCTTTCTTTGGAGGGAAGTTAAACAGTATGCTAAACACTATGCTAGCCACTAGCGGTACTACCCAAAACCTAACATCGGAGCCACTGGTGAGTCAGTGAAACCTTCAAAAATATTATCTTGATCAGAATGCTGTGGTCTTAAACACCCTATTTGAATGTGCCTTGTGTTGCCCTCAACTATAAGAGACCGCCAAGTCTATTTTTTTCTGATATACGTGAATTCCAAAAGATATAGATAGCTGTGTCAATACCTATTTGAATGCATTGTGTAATTTTAGACCAGCTGTGTTCATTTTATATTTAAGCTGTATCAAAGATGGTACAGATTTAGCCAGTGAGTTTTTAATTTCAGTTTTCAGCACCATGGACAGCGGACGCTCTGAGATTGACATCTGTATTAATTTTACCATTCAAACAATACCTCATGCTACCATCAAACACACTGGGCCCGTCGAGAATGCTCCGCCCCCTCTGTACTGAGACCCACGCTCCGCCTCTGGCTGAGACCCATGTCAGTGAGAGAGTCGCATTGTTGAAAAGACCTTTCACACAGTATAGATGTGTCTGTGTGTATGCCTGACAACATTCCCCTCTCTCGCATACATTGTTCAAAAACAGGTCAAGATCTTTGTTGCATACCAAGCGATGGTGCTGTCAGTGGCTGGTATGGATTCCTCTAAAAGCTTCTGGTTTAAATGTGATTGCTCCTCAGTCAGCTCTTCATCAAATCTAACTTTAAAACATCAAACCTCGAGCACCCTCAAACCAACCTACTCATTGTTGTTTTCAGTTCACAGCCTTTGAGTTTACAGCAGAGCTGTTCTTGGTGAGGAAAAGGATGATGGGGGAAAAACCTTTTGTTTTTCTTTTCTACGGGATGCGACAAGCCCTCATTCTTTTCTAACCATTGACGGTGCCTGTGTATAGTAATTGATACCAAATTTTCAACATTTTGCCCTCTGGTATCAGCATGACAGAAACTAGTTTTTTCACTATTTTTAATATTTTTTCTTCACTAAAAGTAGAATTAAAATAAAATTTGCAGGACATGGGTGGAGTTGTGCAGGTTTACACAATGCTCAGATTGCAGAAGCCTCTTGACGTCCTCACAGCTCCACGACATACTGTTAACCTCACTTTTGCAGACCCGTATACAGTATGTCACTCTGCCCTTTCCTGTGTTCTGATGGATCTTTATACCTGAAGTAAACATTGACTTATCCTGTTGACCGATAAGGGATTGATAACATTGTGCATGCAGATGCTCAGCTGCGTCTTGCATCCTACTATGGAGACCACATGGTGCTGCAGAAGTCTCCAGCTCGAGCTGTGCTGTGGGGATACGGCCCTGAGGGCGCACACGTCACCGTCTCCCTGTCAGGACCTACACAGCAGAGGACCTCACCAGTCACCGTGACAGAAGGTAAATACGGCCACTCATTCACAAATGGAGAGCTAATCCTGACATCTGCATGGAAACAGGAGCCAAACCAATGAATCCTGACAACAGCGCAGAGAGTCCTTTTATTTTAGAGGTTTTGTTATGTTTACTGCTGTCAGGGCAGATACAGAAAAATACATTTCTTTCTATCATTGTTACAGATGTAACCTTGCTATGATGTCCAACTTGCATTTGGGTGACAGCTTTCATTCATTCCTTCTCTGCAGGCATCTGGCGAGTCACCCTCGACCCTGTTGAACCTGGTGGTCCCTACATGGTGAATGTGTCTTCAGAGACCAGCACTGTCACTATGACAGATGTGCTGTTTGGAGACGTTTGGCTGTGTGGAGGACAGAGTAACATGCGGTTCCAAACATCTCAGGTATGAATAATCTCTTCACGCATTCTGATGTCTGTACGGCTACAAATTTATTCCGAATTAAATTTATCTCTGATTTAATGTGTGTGTATGTGTAAAGATGGATGGGTAGACAGTTTAGTGTGATGAAACTGGATTTGAGGACATCATACTGTTGGAAAGATGATTTACAACATCCCAGTCACAAAGTCCTACCTTGAAAGTGAAGACTTCACGTGTGCTTTATAGTTGAATTACAATGAGAGAGAGAGAGAGAGAGAGAGAGAAAGAGAGAGAGAGAGAGAGAGAGAGAGAGAGAGAGAGAGAGAGAGAGAGAGAGAGAGAGAGAGAGAACTAGAATACTTTTTTTATCAATAATGTAAAATTGACAGGTTTTACTGATTTACCAGTGCTGCCAACTTTGGACTCGGCACACACCCAACCAGAGTTTTTTTGTCGTTTTGGTCATGATCTGGAGTACTAATTTATCATGCAAGAAGAATGTATTGTGAATCAAATGTTTTAGATATCTATTTAAGTTAACAAAATCACCAGTAAAATACAAAGAAACCCCCCCTTAAAACTTTATTTGTTATCTCACTGTCTGATAGATTTTTAATGCATCGTCTGAGCTGGCTCTTGCGCCCAAGTATCCTCATGTGAGGCCTTTCCAGGCAGCCTTGAATGTCAGTGAGACTGAACTGCTTGATCTGATTCAAGTGCAGATTCCCTGGTCTGTGCCCACAGCTGGTAAGACAAGGATCTTTTTGATCTGAAGAACTTGTTTACACCTGAGTGTTTTGTCTTGGCTGTATGGAACTGCAACCAACAGAAACCTGTTTAGACTGCATCTGTACCTAAACCAAAGCCACACTGTTAACTCTCCGGCTGCTTGATTGACAGGCGTCCTGTCTGAGTTTTCTGCTGTGTGTTGGCTCTTCGGACGTTACCTGTACGATGTCTTGAAGTACCCCATCGGACTGGTGGAGTCCTGTTGGGGAGGCACACCAGTGGAAGCCTGGTCGTCTTCAAGGGCCCTTCAGCAGTGCAAATTAGAGGGAATGATTGGCGGGTAAGGACACGAGAGTCAATCGGTGTAAAAGTGTCCGTGGCGTAAAATAACCTCAGCACTAACCACGCTGTCACTGCTTCCAGCACCTTACTTTCTCACAGTCCGAGAAACGATTCTGTTTTGTGGAACTCAATGATCCACCCACTGCTCAATATGACCATCTATGGAGCCATCTGGTACCAAGGTGAGCCCACTCACAGGTAACACTGGTTTGTGGGGTCAGTTATGAACAGATAAGTGTGTAACTGACAGCTGTGTGTAATCACAGGGGAGGCAAATACTGATTACCATTCCAACCAGTACAACTGTTCCTTCCCTGCTATGATCGATGACTGGAGGATGGCATTTCACCAGGGCTCGGGTGGGCAGACATATCCAGACTTCCCCTTTGGCTTTGTCCAGGTATGATCGACAGTATTCTCTTGACTGAGGTAAATTCTCCCATTTGTTGTGTTTCTCAAGTCATAAATGTTGTCTTTTTTTTTGTTTTCTTGTGCAGCTCTCAACCTGCCACAAAAAATCCACTGCTGAGAGATTTCCGAACGTCCGCTGGCATCAGACGGAAGACACTGGTTTTGCGCCAAACTCAAAAATGAGAAAAACCTTCATGGCTGTGGCTTTAGATTTACCGGATGAATCATCACCTTATGGAACGTAAGGATCTGTTTCATTATTGTTCATAGCAGGTGAAAAACATTTAAGTTCCTCCATGTGAGTCACATGACAGCACTTCAAAACACACAAGTTGTTCACATGTGGGCTGTGAACACATTAAGTTATGTAAATTATGTCAATTCTGGAAATCGTCATCATACTTATTATTGTTGTGTTATTTTTTTCTTAATTCATGTTATTTATATTTTATACTTGTGCCTTTTTAAATCTGCCCATTCTTTAGTCTGTTTGAACCTTCACCACCTTCCCTCTTCCTCGTGTAGGCTTCTGTACTTGGCAATAAACCCATTTCTGACTACGATTAATTTATACCACTCTAGAACCCAGTCAGCCTTTGAACAGATTTTATGATCTTTATAAGCATCCATAAAAGTTTCTGTGGGTTTGTCACTGATACGCAGCCAAAACACAGTGCATCCCTGACAAAGCGTTGACATCCACAGACTTTCACTGTGTGCTGAACACAAAAAGACTAACAAATAAAACACGGAAACGGCTGACTGCTGTGCATGCAATTATGTGAACCTGCATTGAGTTAGTTATGTCAGTAACACTTTACTTGAAGCATACCTGTTTAACGCATACTAAGTAGTTATAAACACTCATAAATGATCACAATGCTTTATAACCCATGATACAGCATAGGGTTAGGGTTAGAGTTAGACACCAGGTCCTGGCCCTGATTGATGTTATAAAGCATTGTGATCATTTATGAGTGTTTATAACTCTAGTTACTCAGTGCTATAATGGCATTATAATGCTTAAGAAATGTACTTATAATGCATTATACAGGTATACTTCAAGTAAAGTGTTACCGTTATGTCTTCTTTCAGTTTTTTAGGACAGTTGTTTCACGGTCCCGTCACAGTCCTGGTCATCTTCCAGTCAGAAAGTTGATTGTACAGTTTTGATCTCTGCAGGTTGAAGCAGAGATAGACATTTTGGCAGATGCTTTGGTAGATTCATGAAAAGGAACTGAAAATAGTTTGGTCTCCAGAAATACCAGACATGCTTGTTTGGACTGGAAGATGAACCAGTCACATGCAGTGTGGTTTTCACTTTCAGGATCCATCCTCGAGACAAACAGGATGTCGCCTACAGGCTGACGCTGGGCGCCAGGGCAGTGGCCTATAACCAAACAGATGTGCTCTTCCTCGGTCCTTTCCCCAAAGAAATCCAACCTCCTCAAAATTCCATCGAAATTGTCTATGACCAAGAAGTCTCTGTCACTCAATCCAAAGACATCTATGAGGTAAGGCTGTTACATACCTGTAAGTTCATCACAGACACTCAAAAGGCTGCGGCATGAGGAAGTGTTTCTGTGGGTTTCACAGGCACTTGAATGAAAATTACGCTTTTATCATTTCAAAGAGATTTTTTCCTTCACCTCTATGTTTCTTCATAGATCTGCTGTTCAACGACTCGGGCTGCATGTAGCCTTCATTCCAGTTGGGTTCCAGCTCCCATCCTCAGCTGGGCTTCAGCCTCTGTCCAGGTATCCAACGCTTCGTGTAAAGACTCTGCTGTTGTCGGTCTTCGATATGCATGGAAGGACTGGCCCTGTGATTTTAAAGCCTGCCCAGTTTACAGTGCCAACAAGGTTTTACCTGCTCCTCCCTTCATTTTCTATTACCCTCAAGGCAACAACTGAGTCTGGTTGATATTGCCCTGGTTGGATTACCATAATGATCATTTATCTGTGGGAAGTTAGTTTTATTATTATTATTATTATTTCTTTGTGTTTTGTTGAGGAATGAACAAAGCATGAGATTTTTGGTTGGAATTTCTGAGGTCTGGATGAAACCACCTTCCTACCAGAATCAGAGTGTGAGAGTAACACCATCTCTTCATGTTCATATGTCATTTTGGATGAAGGTGGACTTCATGCTGAACTGGTAAGCTTTTCAGGGAATCAGTGAGAGTCATCGAAGGGGACAATCACATCTACTCAGGGTTGCCTTCTATTTACTATGATTATGCTGTATGTTGATTGGTTGGGCTGAATTTAATCAGTATTTGTAACTGCTGGACTGCTAATAATGTGAACACCTCAAACAGGGAATGCTTTTAAAATTAAACTGTGCGCAACATAAATCTGAGGGTGTTTTATTCACAGCCAGCATGTTTACATCAAAGTCAATGTGTGTGTGTGTGTGTGTGTGTGTGTGTGTGTGTGTGTGAGAGAGAGTGTGAGAGAGAGAGAGAAAGTGAGACAGAGAGAGTGTATAAATGATAAGTATACACAAGCACAAATGGTATTTCGTTCAGTTTTTCTCTACAATAAGGAATAAAATCTTTACTGATGAAAAATGAATCAGTTCCATTTGGGACTCACAGTCGATAGCACAACATATCATCAGGTGGTGGAACCCAAATACTGACAAATGCTTCAGTTTTCACACTTGTTTTAACCAGGAAGAAGATGCCAGAAATAAAACTACAAACTCTGTAAATATGGATGAGAACTTTGATTATTTCATGAATGATCTGGACTTCCCCGCTGAATCTCAGGAGCTGAAATATGAGGCGGAGGGCTTCATGGTGGGAGAGGTCAGGTGGTGCTGATGAGACGAGCTCGGAGACGGAGGGGTCTGTGCTGGGAAGGAGACAGAAGAACTCTGTGTCACGCAGAATTATTTAAGACTACACTAAAAAGATTTCAGAGTTGTATGTTATTTCGACTAGCTGAAAGAGGATTACTGACATTCACAGCTGATCACAGTACAACCACGTTCATGGGCTTCAAGCCTCTGCTTTCTGGACAGTAACCTCAGATAATGATGATGATAATCATTTCCAAAGTCTATGTGTCAGGTTATATACTCATTAAAGATTATTTCAGTGCAGAAAACGAGCTGAACAAACCTGCGATGTGCTCCGTCTTGATGCTTTCATCAAAGCCCCGGTGTCTCTGATAGGCTTCAAAGTTGACCGAAGCGTCGTCCTCCGACAGGCTGTGAGGGACCTGACCATCGCCGGGACGACACACCTCGAAACGGATCCATCTGTAGCTGAAAACCCGTGCAGGGTTTGTTTGAGTTATTGTTGCTAATAATGTTTTCAACATAAAGGAAGATCTGCAAGTTGTGGGAAACCTATATTCAATCCTAAGCAGCGTATATTTACTTGCTACATTTGCGAGCTCCGGGACAACTCTGGATGAGATTCTGGATGGTGGGATGAGAAAAACCAAAGAAGTCTGCTCCTGATGGCACGATTGGCGCCACCGACTTGAAACTGCAAGAGAGACACGATGGTAAAAGTGTTAAAAAGTCACCAAAAAGTTGATTTAGCTGTAGATTTTGTTTTTTTTTAAGCCAACTACATGTGTCAGATACACAGTGAAAAGAATCAAAACACTCATCAAACAACAGAAAAGCTTTGGAATGAAGCCTCGGCAATGTTTGTACCTGACGGCGGCGACGGCCTTCAACAGGTTGGAGTGGCACGTCAGGGCGGACGAGGCCACAATGGCGTTCTGAGGATCCTCTTCAGGCACAATCTCAAACTGTGATTGGAGGCAGTGACAGTTATAGAAAATATTTACAAGGATCAAATTGAACAGAAACTTCAATATAAGCTGATGAAATGTTCCTGGATGATGGAGACTTGGCAGAATGAATGAGAACTATATGTCTGGAAGTGTGTGCACCTGAGGGCCCGCTCCTCCATCTTTGATTTGGCAGGTGTAGAGGCACTGCTGGTCGGGGTTCTTCATGCTGGCAAAGACGCGGGTGCTGCAGAACCCCACCGGGTAGATGGCACACTCATCGTGGAACAGCATTCTGTCAGTGATGATCTGAGGAGCATTGGAAATCACAGAGGTTTCAGTGGTTGATGGTAGCTGGATTTTATACAGTGGTCAGATAGAGAATCGAACTTGCAAACCTTGTTATTATTGCTTTATTCATTTCGATGGAGTTAATGGAGTGGGAAGAATAAAACATTAAATCCCAGTTCACCTCACTAGTGACGCAAACAGCAAAATTTTAAATAACCTTAAAACCTCAAGACCAGGACAGGAAGCAACTTGGGCTATTACTAGACTATGATAACCAAATCAGACTATAATAAACAATTCCATGCATTTTCATTCCTCAACCAAAGTGTACATGGAAATAGAACAGAGTACTTCATGGTGGTGTTGCCATGGGCAACATACAAAGGCTACCGATAACAAAAACAAAACAACTACAAAAGCACTCAGAGAACGCAAACCTCTGCCACACAGCTCAAAAAATTTAATACAGATAACTCCTGAAATCTAAGCACTTGATTGTAGTCCCATTTCGAGCGTTTCCTGAAAATTTCAACATAACCCATCTGTACCTTTTTGAGTTATGCCACTCACAGACAAAAAGACAGACAGACAAACCAACCCTACCAGAAACATTGCCCCCGCCAACGGTCTTGGTGAGAGTAACAATTCTAATAATAACATAGCAGCAATGGAATGAAAGAAAGGATGGAGGGGAGGGAAGGAACATCACACATGTCAATGGGAACAACGATGCCATGTCAGCCTTACAGTATCAGTATACTCTGTCATGATGCTGGAACCAGACCATGAGTTTATCTATCAGTTTAAATGGGTAGATATGTTGTTAGCTGTTTTAAAGTCTCACTCCACATACAGACATACAAAAACATTTACAAATTGTATGGAATTTAGGCAATGTGAATTCTCCACATCCTCTCAGGTTGCAGGAACTCTGTTAAATTTCAAATGAAAAATATCGTAGGTTTCTTGGTGTTAATTTGTTGAATGCTTTGAATAAGATCATTGCTGATATTTTACATGATTCTGGAATTTTACGAGTTTTGACTGAATTAATAGATTGTATGTTTTACAAATCCAACCTTGTGAATGATAGATACTGCTCATCATGGATTTGAATGAGCAGTGGTAACTTGTTCCCCAGACTTCGACACAATATGTACCAAGTACCAAGGAACAGTGTAATATACGGAGTGCATTTCCACTGAGGTACAGTTTCACTTCATTTTATAATTTCACTTGATTTCCTTCAATTTGCTCTACCAACCAAGCCACAGTTACAATGGCAGGAAATGGTGCTTGTAAATCTATATCAGCATGTGACACACATCGTACGCTGACCTCTCCCAGACTGTACACCGTCACACCTCCCAGCACGATGGGAAAGACGGGACGACCAGACGAATCCAGAGGGATGGGCTGCACCAGCTTCCTGGAGCCATCCGTCAGCTTCCTCTTCTTAGAAATCTTCTTTGGAACTGAAAACGCAACATTAACTCAGCTGAGGATTTTTGCATCAACACATCAAACACTCATCCACAAGGACTCACGATCTTCCTTTCCATTCTCCTTGGCTCGCTCTTTTCTCTCCTTCTTGGGTTTTTTAAGTGGTATTTCCTCTGCTGACGCCACTGACGTCAGGCTATGAGACCCGGAGAGGCTTGGCGCCCCTGCGGGGCCTGGGGCTAATGCCACAGGCTGCAAGGGCAGATGAGTGCCAGAGCTGGGTGTAGGAAGCACGTCCCCCTCTGACAGGGACTGGTACTGCAGCAACGACTTCAGTAGGAACCTGGAAACGGAAACAAAGAAAGTTAGGCATAGTGAAAATGTCTTTTCAGTTGACAACAACCACAACAACAAAAGCATTCAAGCTAAAAAAAAAAAAACTGTTTTTTTTCTTGTAGACAGAAAAAACCGACACGAAACAACTCAATAGATTTTAGACTTTGGACATCAGCTCAAAGTGATGTTACAAAATCCAGTGTGATTTACTTTAGAAAATATGACTGAAATCTCTTATTTTTGACACCAGTAATATGTAATCAATCGCAAACGGAGCTCCACTCAGACAATCCTCCACAGTGCGGCTTCTGAACTCACCTGCGCTCCTCCTTTGCCCTCAGAAACTTCTCTTCTAAGTGAGCAACTTCGTCACAGAGAGCTGCGTTTTCCTGCAAGTGAAGCAACTCCTTGATAACTGAAAGTACTAAACCCAAACAAAGTGCTTGACTGTGTCAGAGGTAACCTTACATCAATTATGCTGAGTTTAACATAAATAAAAACATACCACCTCCTTTTATTGTGTGAATAACAGCTTTTCTTTCATGAATACATGGACTACTCACAAATATCATAGCTCGAGCAGCTTTCCGCAGCCTGAGGTACTTCAGCCTGTACTTTTCATTCTGGTTTTTCCGCAGGCCTCTCTTCATTTTGCCTCTGTGTTCAGAGGAACTGGCGGGAGAAGGGAAGGCGGCTGCCGTGGTGCCCGAGCCAGAGCTGGAGATGGTGCTCTGCTGAGGAGAGCTGAGGAAGGACTGGGCGGTGAAGGCCTGCAGGGCCTGCTGCCGCTCCTCGTCGGTCTGGAGGGACACAGAGAGGACGAGGGCAGACAGTTGTTCATGTGTACCTGATGAGTCTGAGGTTAACGTCTACGGGGAGGCGAAATGGAGACAAACAAAAATAACAAAGATGCAGCTTCCCTTTCAAGGGCAGAATGACAAACTGAAATCAAAGCGCGTCTGGGTTTTCTGAAGATCACACACTTAAAAAAAAAAAAACTAACAATAAATTATTACTGGTTAGAGTTTCTCTCCCGAAGAAATATATTTATATACAGCACAGGATAGCTCCAGAAAAATGTGGCCTCGGAACAACAAGTCAATCAAGTTTAACCCGACAGCACTCAATCCCCACAGCAACACACGACCTACCAGTTTTACAGAGTTCTGTATGGAAATATGTGCATCTGTTACAACACTCTGAGACCCATGCATGACTGTCAGAGAGTCGCATTCATCAAAAAGGTTTTCAACATATGGCTTGTGGCCAAAAATCTGTCGGTCTGCTATTCCTAACTTTTTGACAGAGAGGAGATCCTGATACCGACAGTTAGCACTAAAAAAAATCACTGATTAAAAAATGAGCTAACTTTTTCAAAGAGAAATGGCAACAGCACTGAAGCCTGATGAATGTAGGTGTATGAAAATGTTTACACTGAATGCAAAACAAAAAAAAAGTGACACACGTTGGCTCACAATAGTTCGGAGAGAAACACTGTGACAGAGAACATTTCAGATTTCACTCATTTTTTCTCAAGAATGTTCGGGTCGTGTTCATCAGGTTTTGCAATCAAACAATTCATTAAATGTCAACATTTTCATATAAAACTAAGGGAAACGTTGAGAGGTGGTGACATTTCTTTCATTTTGGATCTCGCCGTGCTGACATTACACTGAACTACTTACATTAAAATGAGTTTGACATCCCTGCTCTACATGTTTAGGGTTTGTGTGAAAGTTGCATCAGCATCCCAGAAAACTCACCAGCAGTGCAAAGACTCCGTTTCTGTTTTCAATCCTCTTGAATCTCCTGCTGCCTTTTTGTGTCTGAAACATAATGTGAGACTGAGGCCAAATGCAAAGGGCTAAAACTGCCAGATTTGATTGGCTGGGGATTAATACCGACTTAGTCAATCCCAATTAGAAGCAGCAAGTTTAAGGCTTCTACATCTGAGCACAGAGTGCTTTGCTCTAGTTATAGTATCACAGAAAGGTCTACCTCCTTTTAAAGGTTGGAAATACGGTGAAAAAAACACAGTGGTGAAACATGGTAAAAATTAAAAGATACACACAGAAATACAGATGATGTATGTTCAACTCACTGAACAAATGACGGTGTCAGTTATTATACTCCACAGCAGAGGCTGCGTAAGCCTGAGTCTCAAACAACTTCCTTACCTCACGGTACATGACAGCTTCCAGGCTGGATTTTGCACTGGTGGAAATAAAATAAAGGAATCAGCCTGGCTGTAGATTCAAGGGCAAACTCAACTTACAGATCATGGTGCAATACACAGGACACTAATCCTATATTTCATTTGTTATGACAGTGTTTGTCTAGGGTCAACTTTCCATGTTATGAAGCACCAGAGTGGATATCTTCACTTGAACAGAACCGAGAGAATCTGTCTGAATAGTCAGTTTATGGTTTGATTTGCACAAAAATAGTTTAAAGTTAAATTTAGTAAACTCCACTACGGTACTTGGATTGAACAAGTCCCCTGTCGACGATTCTCTGTTTGATTTCTTTAATGTGCATGGGCCGGCCAGCCTCCTCGAGGACAATCTGCAGAAAAGAAATGGAGAGAAATTATTTTCACACTGAGAAACACACATACTCCTGAAATGTCATTGGAAAGTTATGTGGTGGATACCTGAGCAGCATCAAGCCACGTCAGGTTTGGCTTCTCGGCTATTTCACTTGGTGGTTCACTGCAAACACAAAAGACCCACCAACCTCAATATTAAACATTCTTCTGACTTCACTGACACACACACAGTACATCCTGAGCTGCTGAGCTGTGTTGAATTGTTGTTTTTTTTTTTCTTTCAGCAATGAACGCCCAACTTCAAAATTTCATCCAATGTTGATTACTCAAACACAAATGTATCATTATTATTTTTATTAAAATAAACATTCGTGTCAACAGCAGTACATGTTAGTATAATCATGGACTGTTTAGGTTCATTTAATGATATACACAAAACCAAGAAAATGGCCAAGCCTGGAGCAAATCATAGTTGATTTGGTTCCTTCACTTTATTCTTTGTGTATTAACAGTGATACGGTTGATTTATATGATTTTATGGTGTGAATGACATCTGGTCATAATTAAAAACCACGGTACTGTGCACTAACCTCTCCAGAGTTTCAGCTGCCCCAGAGAGACCAGCGATGCTGTCCAGAGCAGGAAACAGTGAGTAGCTGCCCTGTCCATCACCCTCCATCTCTGACTCAAACGTGTTGAGAGACTCCATAAAGGAGGAAGATGAGCCCGAGTGCTGACAGAAGAGGAGGGGGACTTTATTCACCAGCGATTTGACATTAGCTGCATTTGTTCACGGAGCTCCACGAAAACACACAGAAAAGGGCAAATGACTGTAAAGAGCAAGTCACACGTACCTTAAATAAACTGCAGGAAACACACCCGTTTCAGCTTCGTGTTGTGTGTTTGAAACATAAAGCGGAACCATCGACGGTCTGCGTCGCTTTGTTGACACACACGGAGGCTACATGCTCACAACATCCTGCAACTGTAACTTTCACATCGAGCTCAACACAGCTGCAACATTATAAGAGGCAGTTTCAAACTACGTGCATTACAAAACACACAGCTATGTGATAATAATACTTTGTATATTTCAAACGACCGTGGCAAGCTGTCGGTCCGTAATGAAGAAGTGTTTCGACCCGGACTGTGTAAGCGAACGCACGAGTACGTAGTTTCCGGTTTGCATCAAAGATGAAAAAAAATGTGCATGTAGAAACTACTTAAAAAGTGTAAATTAGAATAATATATTTTTTACTGCCATAAATGTTTAACTAATAGACTCGTGGAGATTTGCTAAAAGCTTCCCAAAGATGCGCATGCGTATTTTCTTTTTGCACGCGTCAACAATCTGAAATTGTGGTAAGCTGTTGGTTTTTGATTGCCATTTGCCATTTATTTTATTTCAGTGTATTTAATCTTATCAAAGTTGTATGTTGACAAGAATTTTATTGTCATTATGTCACAAAACAAATTCCCAGGTGTTGTTCCCTTTATCTGTCAATAAGTATGAAAAAGTACACACATTTTACACATAGGAAAAATTATCAAGTAACATGAAACAGGGTTGTTTTTCATGATCTTGTGTCACAAAGGTAGAAATTGTTTGATAATATAGGTGTGGGACAGGTCTTTGAGGAGCTCAGTCATCTTTCCCAGGCATCTGGAGCTGGTGGTCTCCTCCTGGGGGGGGGGGGGGGGGGGGGGGGGGGGGCAGCGGGCAGCTGGAGATTTCCTGGGCTGTGTTCATGACCTTCTCCAAGGCCTTCCTGTCTGCAGCTGAGCTCCTTGTAGTATACCAAGCTGAAGGCTGAAATACTCTACGTGAGTATATTCTGGTTGTCACTCCTATAATAGGTCATGAATAGAATTTATTTTTGTCATTTTAACATATTTGTCGTTTTAACTTATTTGAAACAGACATCGAACGTCTATTCTCGTAGTTCAGATCTCGTGCATATCCACCACCTACCTCAGCTATAAAAATCCTTTATTTGTCCAATTTTATGGATGGAATCATGACTCAGATTTCTTTTCATATTCCCTCTACTGTTATGTGGTTGAACAAGCCCTGTGGTCCAAGTTTTAAAATGCCAGTGTCCCACCAAAATACCATGTTATTTCACAACATGATAGTTAAAGATGTGGCTAAAACCAACTTTAAAATAAAGGAACTCAACTGTTTCTCAGCAGCTTTGTGCTATCTTGTCCATGCTGGATCAGGTGATAACAATGTGAATCCTACTGTAAATGAGGCAAATGAGGATTTGCACAACTTAATTTTGCTAACATTCATTTAATGTTTTCATATCATAATTTTTCGCTGCATTTTTAGCAGCAAAAGCAAGTTGATTGGTCAGATTTGACTTACATTAATGTCAAAGCAAACACAGTCAATATCAACGCTTTCAAGCCAAAAAAACAAGTCAAAGATTACTTGCAGTATTGATCAAAGGGTAATGAGTTACTGGCCTTTCCCTCTGTTTGACCCTTTTATTTGCCTTATGCATTCACGGAACAGCAGTACATCTTCTGAGAACTGTTCACCATCAAAACATCTCGTATGTCATTCATGTGACTCTCACAAAATGAACTCATTATTTGCGGTTTTTATTTTGCATGAAGACTGTTGGGTTGTGGCGTCTGTGGCTTTTCAGTAGCAGTTGAGCCAGCCGTAGTTGAGCAGCACACGCATCACTCTCCTGTACGGCAGGTAGTACTCACTCTGTCTAGGGCCATCTGAGAAATATAGATAACCTGTAGAAGCAGAGATTCAGCTTATATTCTGCCATGCAACATGATGTATATGCACTTTTCAGACACTTGTGTTCAAGTGTCACCACAGCTTTTTGACCTCAGTGTGACTTATGTATATGAATTAGTGGAGAAATGTAAAACTGGCTTTTCTTACCATAATTCTCGAAGGCTGCATCAACTTTGGAACCAATACCAGGAAAGTCCTGACTGATGAATCTTGGATATCCAAAGTCCATTCGGTTACTTCTTTCATCATAGCTGTGGAAGAAAAGTGGGGGAAAAAAAGGTGTGTTCATGTACCCTGTACTCATCTTTTTTGATATTTCCTTATTTTCTGTACATAAAACACCAGTGGGTACAAAGCAGCACTCACCTCCAATACTTATGTTTTGCAAAAAAGAGGGTTTTTCCTGTAGATGTCACATGAACGGCAGCATCCAGCTTACTGAGTGAGGAGGGAAGGCCAAGGCTGGTGATAGACTTTGGAAAACCTGGCATAACTGTCTTCGCACGAGCTCTGATGCCCCAGTATTGCTGTCCTGTAGAGAAAGACCAGTACATCGTCATTTCTTTGGCAGATGGCGTTAATTGTGAAAATATTTCCAGTTATGATCATCACCTTGAAAAAGATACGCCACATTTTTATATGGGACTTCAAAGGCAGCATCCACGTAGTTGATTTGTGACCATTTTGTGTTCACTTTAATTAAACGGATTCCTGCGAAACTTGTGCTCTTCCTCCAGTAATACCTTTTAAAGGGATTTGCAGTGAAATACAGCAAGTTGTCGTATCTTTTTTTTTTTTTTTGAGCGCATAAACTGACTGATCGTCGTGTATTGAGTTACCCGCTTTTGAAGAAGTACAGGTCTCCCTTGATAGACGTAGCAGCATCAAACACAAGGTCGCGACTGCATTGTTCATCTGTGGGATTCGTATTTGGATCCTCAGTTGGGTCCTCCGGCTCAGGCTCAGGTTCTGGATCAGGGCGAGGTTCGGGTTTTGGTGGTTTTGGCACTGGCGTTCGGCTTCCTGAAAAATATCGCAGCCAATAAACCAAAACAATGATCTCAACTCATCGCACAACAAAAACCCATAGATGCACCTTATAAGAAACTGACTAGTGGTTGAGACTTGTTTATTGTTTATGTTTACCATAAAGAGCTTGGACCCCTCGTCTGTCATCGTCTGGCAGTCGGTATCCATTTGTGTTAACATATTGATAAGTGGGAAACATCAGTGCTCTTCTGTCCCTGGAGTGGTCCAGACCCAGAGCATGGCCAAACTCATGAGCTGCCACCAACAGCAGATTCACACCTGAACGCAGCAGTCACAGTCTGATATCAGTACAACTTTCACTTGCAGGCCTTTCTTCATGTGAATTCAGAGACAACAAGCATGGTGGTTTTTTAAATTGAGAGGACAGCTTGAGTTTTGGGAACGTAAAGGTTCTAGCGGTATTGAATATTTACCTCTTTGGGTTAAAGTCCATGTTTCATCATCATCAAAATGCGTGTCCCCTCCCTGATTGCGTCCGGGCGAGTTAGCATGGGCTAGGACTCCGCCTCTGCCGTCAAAGGGGTAAAAGTCCCCGTGATCTTCAACAAGACAGAACAAAATATGTTAGACTTTAAGTCTGAAAATACAAAGAAAAACATTCCCATCAACCAGGAGATCGTCTTAATGATCAAACAAGATCTACTCTTTCATCTACTCCCTCACTGATTTCTGTTCATTCTAAACTCACATCCACCCTTGAAGAGGATCATGATGTCCGCAGTGCCGCTGTAGATCTGTTTGAAATCCAGTGGGATGACGTCGCTGTAGAGTTTGAAAGCTTGAGCGATGGTTGTGTCCACCTGGCTTTGCGTCAGGTCTGAGGTGTACTGAGTGATCCTGTTCAAAACACACATGGTTATCACCGCTACCAGCTTTTTTTTTGGTCCATCCACAATATTTATATATGATATGACTGAGGCGATAATAGTAGTTATTAATTACCTGTACGTAATAAGCCTTTTTTCCCATTTGGGTTTCCCGGGGAAGTGTCCATATCGGCTGATGTCTGACACGCCGCACCTCGGTGCCTTCATCACCTCAACGGTCTCATTATTCAAGACACCGGTCACCTGGTTTCAGTGGAGTGTAGAGTAAGGGCAAGATTTTTATAGAAAATTACAGATTATTTGTGTGAATAAATCCCAGTATGAGACATTTGACTAGAAGGCTTTGCTTACAGGAAAGTTTGACATGTATCGCTTTAGACACTTTGTCAAATTTGCCCATTCACACACTCACACACCAGTTCCACTGAAAGATATTCAGCCTCCAATGGGAATTTTACAGGTTTTTGATTCTCTCCCATAGACGGAGGATTGAAACAACCTTGAGATTGGAACTGAGCGTCAGCTGTCTCAAATACACATTTCTTCACTTCATTGAATGTTGACCAAAAATAGATGCTATTTTTGTTAATTTACTTTACCTCCAGGCCAAAGAAGGCCTGCATAGCCTGGAGATCTTGGCTGAATGAGTTATTAGAAAGGCTTCGTAACGTGGAGTTTGTCATGCCGACATCTCCGTAGAACTGAGAGAGGTAGTCCTGGTGTGGAGAAAAAGACAATTCCATTCTTTTATATGTCTATGACAGTTCAATCCACAGTGTTTCTTATGTGTCCCCATAGGGGCCGACAGGAGCTTCTCACATTTATATTGATGTTTCATTACCGTGGCCAAGTTTTCTTCCTGAGGCGAGAATGTTGGAGCAACAGTAGGTGCTGCATGACACATGGATAAACATCCCAGCAGCACTATCCAGAACTCAGCAGGAGACATCTTGTTAAAGTGTTTTCTTCTGTCCGTGCACTCTCTTTTTCAAGAGGCAGCCTCGACAGCCTGAGGTAGTGTGCAGTCCCGATAAAAGCCGTATAAGAGCACACAGTGTACTCTGGAGGATTCTGTTAAAATGTTCAGTGAAGCCCCAGCACCCGGGGGGGAGTAAAGAGGAGCTCCTCTGATAACACAGTGGGAGGAGATGTGCTATCATCTATTGAACTTTACTGTTGAACCTGTTCTAAAGACTCAGGGTTTTTTTCTCTTTTTTGAGATGCCCTGGAGAATTTATACCATTCTGTACATTTTTCACAGTTTTAGTTATATTTTTCAAAGATCGTCACATAATAAAGGCATCCCAATCCTGATTTACTTCATTAAAAAAAAAAAAGAAAAAAACATTTGACGTGAAAAACTGTGATTTACTCAAGCTTATGAAAGCATGAATCCACACACACTCCTCACATAGAAAATTACATAATATTGCCAAGTTTATGATGTCCTTCTTCAGTCAGTGTCCACAGTCCATTATGGTGAGTAAACATGACACAAAAAGTGAACTGTGATGACTTCAAACTGCGAGGGCCACCGACAGGGGCTGGAAGTACCCCCTTCGTGTCTTTAGAGGGCGCCGGTGCAACTGAAGCTGATTTGAAAAGAGTTCAAGAACAGAGTGACAAGAAAACAACAACCTGTCTGCACCTTTGGTACATGTTTACATAATGTGTACGTTACTGGCAACATGATGCGGGCCACTTCTGAGGGAACTCTGCTAAATCACATTTTTAGACACATATTGTCCCAGACAAGTCATTTAATAAAGACAAAGAAGTGAAGAAAAAGAATCATGCAATTAAAATGTAGTAGAAGAAACATTTTATCATCAAAGTTGGACAAAGGTGAGAAACTGTGACAAATGTAGTTTGTATGTATATGTAATACTCACATACAAATTCAATTATATAATAGTCAGAATGCTGTAACTGAAAACTGAATATTATTCTTTGCAAATCTCTTAACCTTATATGTATTGTCCTTATAGAACAAGGCCCAGAACTGCTGAGCTGCTACAATCCTGCATCAGGCATGAATCGATCAATACTTCTTTTCCAAAACTTCAGCAACTGGTCCCCCCCTTTTCCGTAAGAGAAACGTTTAACAAAAATTAAAACACAGTCAGAGGGTGAATGGATGCTACATTGTTGGCATCAAAAATTTAAAAAGGCTGAGATTTTCCATGGAATGACAAGATGTAACATGTTGTTTATGTCCTCAAATACAAGATGCTTTGTGAAAATTTCAAATCACTGCATTCAGTTTTCATCTACAGCATTATTTTACATTACATTATTTTACATTACATATTATCTAGAGCATCATTTGTAATTTAGATTGTACCTGCTTTGTTTTTAAATATTTGTTTCCTCGTATGCGTTGAATAGCTACATTAAAAACAGCAGAATCAATCATGCTTATGCGCAAACATTATTCATTTTATTGAGTCCATTTTAATAAAATACAAACCATTTATACATATTCAGAATAATGTGTAAACATCACGTAGAAGTAATTTTCCATAGTAACATATGTGATTTGTGAGATTCAATTTCAGTACACAAGACGTCTAAAATATTCAAAACAAGATATACATCACGACGGAGTCTCACATTTCAACTCCTCAGCCCTGTGTACTTTCACAAAAATACAAAATACATGCATACAGGTACAATTTGTCTTAATTTAGCACCAAATTAATGTAAAATATTTTCTTTTTCAATCATATAAAGTCCAGAGGTGAGTCTGGAATCAGCATCCCAGCCAGTTATTTCCTGAGATCACTTTCACCACCCGCTTCTGTCTGAAGTCGTACTGGTAGGAATGGGCCCCACTGAGCAGGAAGATGCTCCCTGTCAGAACAAATCATACAACAACAGGCCATCAAAGCTCAAACATCATCAACTGTTCCAAATATCTGTTGTGAGTTAGTTGGAGGATCAAGTATTTCTGTGTTGTCGACCTATTTCAGCCTCCACGAGAAACATTGTCCTAAAAGTGGGTCAGATGGTGATTTTGGTGTGCTGAGACTGGTAAATTCCACCCGTTTACCACCAAAACATGGTAAAAGCAAGAAATTACAACTTCTATTTCAGTTGCGCTTTATATGCATGCTGCTGTGCCTGACTTAAAGTTCATAGACGACCATAAACTGGGCTTCTCTTGTTTTTACCGTGCAACTTGAACGCGGCGTCGACCGTCCTGGGGATTCCGAGCCAGTCTCTTTCAATGACCCTGGGGAAGCCGGGGTCCATCTCTTTCTTCTGTTCGTCGTACCTGAGGTCGGACCCAAGAAATGCATGTTTGTACCTTTTTTTTTTTACTTTGTGAGTGTGAAAATGTTTTCAAAGGGCATGTAAAAACAAAACATTTTAATTATTTTCTCTTAAGTAAGTAAAATTTATTTGTATAACGCTTTTCACAGATACTTCGCAGTGGCAGAGAATCATATAAAGATCAAAATATAAGGATAAAAGATCATATAAACAGAGCATGATGCATAGCACATAAGATAAGAGATTGTATAAACATTGCAAAGTACATAAGATCAGAGAGATAAGAAATCATATAGACAGTGCTGTACAACGCTGTACATAATGTTTCCTCTCGTAGAGCCATTTGTTAGGAGAATTTGCAATGCCTTTAAATATATTATAGATTAATTGTTCTTTTTTCTGAATTTTATTGGGATTATGAATATATCTGGCCATGCAGGATTAAGTTGTTTATCAGTTATTGAACTATTTGTTATTTTCTATCAAACTATAAAACAGAATTCACTTTGCTCGTCATGAATTCACAAATTATGTCCTATGTAAAAAGTGTTGTGCTTATTTGAACGCCATAGTGTTTGAACATGAGGATCTTTAAAATGAAATTTAAAGACAATAGATGGAGATTTGGAAAACTAACAGGACACAACTAAGTTATTAAATTACACAAATTCAAAAAGTTCTTTCATACATGTGTGTTTTCAGTTAAATTTGTTGAACTTCCTTCAGTCATGTCAAACATACATGACTGACAACCAGAATCAAAGAATTACCTGTAATAAAACTCTCCTACGAAGAACATAGTTTTCCCATATTCACTGACGTGCACGGCAGCGTCGACCTGTCGCACGCTGGAGGGGAGGCCGTACTCGTGGATGGAGCCGCCGCGACTTTTCGCCTTAAGCTGCTGAACCACCCAGTACTTACGACCTGGAAAAACACAGCCGTGTCACTACATTTCGGGACACTGTGGAAAAAAAAAACAAAAAAAAAACAGCAGCATACCGCAAGCGCTGCCAACCTGAATGAGCCTCTTGCAAGGACTGCAACACTTAAAGTTACACAAGGCTGTAATTTGGCAGCAGTGTTGTGTTCTCGCACCGGGGAATCGGCCTTGTCATGCTGACAGGGCCTAATAGGTGCTTTGCGAGACACTGCCCATTACCCTACCGACGAATATGTACGCCACGCCTTTGGCGGGGATGTCGTACGCTGCGTCCACGTGAGCGCCGATGCTCGGGAAGTATGTGCTGATCATCCCGTCCCGCAGCCGGTTCCAATACGTCGACTTTGTTGTTCTCCTCCACATGCGTCTGCGTTGAAACAAGAGTCAGTCGCACTTCCAGAACTTTGGAGATGCACTGCATCGCATACATACTTGTTCCGAAAGAAAACGATCTCCTTTTCAATTATTGCCGCTGCATCAAAGGAAAAGTTGGGGCTGCATTTTTCTGAGGAGGGCTTGATTTCCTGTTGTTTGTTGAGCTTGCCTGAGAAGAAGTTTGAGAACTTATTTCACACATTGTTTATGAACTGTGTTGTCTTTCTGTGTGAGTTGTTGCACGCTGTACTCACCGTACAGTGTCTGGATCCCCTGCTCGTCATCTGCTGAGAGAGAGTACTGCGTGCTGCTGTGGTGTCTGTACGTGGGGTACATGATGGACGAGGGGTCTTGTGAGTGAGTCAGGCCGAGTGAGTGGCCGAGCTCATGAGCCGCAACAGCGAACAGGTTGTAACCTGAAATACAGCAACCGGCTGTCACTACTTTTATTGAATTGAAGGAATGACCCTGAAAACCGCATCCTTGAAAGCATTTTAACAGTTAAATATATTTGTCTCTTTAATGGTCTGTGTGTGTCAAAGGCAAGATCAGCTGTGAAGCTCTGCAACAGTCCAGCAAAGAGACTGACATTCCCTTTGGGAGAGGCTGGTTGTTGGGGAATAATTTCCCCGCTGGACCACATCCTTTCCTCTGTGCTTATTTTGCCCTCAGGCTGCCGTTTCTTCTTGGCAGCACCAATTAAGACAAACATATTTTGGCTCGTCCTTCATTCCTTCAGCCATCAGGCTGCTGAATCTCCAGAGCCATGCAGGGAACAGATGAGGTAGCTTGTCCCTTTTTCTTTGAAGATTTTGCACACACTTTGATTATGCCTGAACGCATATGGAGTGTGTTATCTAAGTTTTCTTTTTGATTGATTTTTCTTGGCTGGTGAAATGGGTCAACTCTGCACGTACAATAAGAATGATGTAATATGATATCATACTTATAATACAATTCCTATGATACTATACAATATGGATGGCATAATTCATACAGTAGTCGCAAATGCAATACAAGAGAGTCTCAATTTGTCAAAAGTAAATCCAAAATTTAGTTTTCTTCCAAATGTGATTAACAAGTAGGGAAAATTTTCTAAGAAATGTTCATTTCAATTAAAGATAAAACTTTTCACCATTAGATTCAAAAACCTTGGTTATGGGCAAACATTTTTTTCTAGATCGCACATTTTAATATGGCGAGCATGATTAAATGACAAACCTTGCTTTGCTGCTGTCCAAGTTTCATCATCATCAAAGTGCACGTCTCCACCGATCCCCTCTCCTGGCTGAAAGGCGTGAGCCAGCACCCCCCCGGGTCCATCGAAAGGAAAGAAATCCCCATGCACTGCAGCAGAAAAACGTCAAATCAAAGGCTGCTGCACAAGCTCTGCTTTCTTATCAGTCCAAGTTAGAAAGAAAACTTGTTTTCAGATTTACTTCCGCGGGCAAAGGTGAAGACGATGTCAGCTGGGCCTTGATTGACTTTGATGAACTTCAGTGGAGTTGCGTCACTCCACATTTTCAGGGCTAAACGAAACGACTTCTCCACATCCTCTTTCTTCATGTCAGGAGTAAATCTGGAAATCCTGCATGCAATGCCAACAAGTTTTACATCACCTGTTACACACATAGGCCAAAAGAAAATTGAATAAATAGAAATAAATCAATAGAAAAATCAAATGAATCAATAACATGAGTATTGTAAAACTGGAGCTCACATGTACGTGATGGTGTTCTTCTTCCATTTCGGCCTGGTGGGATAAAAGCTGAAGTTGTCCACATCTGGAACACCACAGCGTGGTTTCTTCATCACTTTCAGAGTGTCAGAATCCAAGAGTCCTGTTTCTTTAAGGCCAAAGAAGTTTTGCATTTCTCTGATCTTGTCCTCCGTGGCTGGAGCAGACCTGATCTCTCGCTGATTTCTGCCTCTGAGCTTCAGACTGTAAAACCTCCTCAGGTAGTCCTGTGGAGACGAGGAGTTCAGGTCCGGGAAAGATGTTCCAAAGAAAAATCTGTTTCCAATACAGTAAAATCGCTAGTGGGATGCCATGTGGTATATATTGAATGCATGATTGAACCTGGTATTTTCTTTTTTTATAATGCATTTGTGATATAAAATAAGCAAGAGTGGCTTGATTTTAGTTTCTGAAAATCATTTCCCTCTCAAGCACCTGCAAACTTGTCTTGCAATAATATTCAATAGTTTCTTCATTCATTCATTGTTTGTGAAAGGACAAAACATAAATAACTAAACCTCTATGTCAAAGGTTATGTAAATCAACTGCAAAATAGTTAGCATTTTGAAATATTAATCCCTTCTTTCTCTTATTTCTGATATTTTTCATCCACCACAGCCTTCAGTTTGTTCCAGAGTTCATTTCTATAGAATAATTCTACTTGATGCTTTTAGTAGATAATTATGAGATTCTCATTCGCAGTCAAACATAAAAAAAGTAAATATTATAAATATTTAACTGCTCATGTTGACATTACAGTACAGATTGCCAATGTTATTACGTATAAATGAAAGTTTGTCAAAGAACTTTTACACCGAAGCTTCCTTCTCAAAGAGTTCAAATACACGTTATTGCCGTTTGATTAAAGACACAGTTTCAAAAAGTTTACAATGAACATCCAAAACCACATGATAAAAGCACTAACACGATATATAATCTGTATTAACGCCAACATGAATTAAATATTTGATTCCAGAGAACACGGTTTCCATATAAAGTCCAACCTGCCCACAAACCTCAGCCAGCTCCACATCCTCGGGCCTCGGCCGCCGCTCCTCAGCGACGGGTAGACTCCACGAGAGCAACATTACAGAGCCCAAAACCGTCATCCGCAACAACTCCATGTTTTAAATGCACAATTGCAGCCGACTTCACATTTTTTATATGGGAGTATTCTTGAACTTGTTAGGAAATCACATGGCCCGAAAGTGTTCAATCCTGGTAGTTACAGCTGGGTCTCTGGGCCCCCCTTTTGAGGAGGTTTTGCGGTTAAAACCTCTCAATCAGGCATCTGCAAATGTCTGGGCTTTCTGTCTGTAATGGGGAAAGACGTCTGCGTGCAAAGCGTTTCATCGTATACAAACCAGAGGTGCTTTTTTTGTCTGCTAAGCAAGTCAAAACAAGCAGAACATATGAAGTAAACCTTATTTGCTCTCTGCACCATGTTGCACTGCATGCATCCCACACTTTGTACAAAACAAGTGGTAACACGCAACAAAGTACAAAAACGGAAAGAGTTCACATTCAAATTCTTTATTATGATAAAAGGTGACATCTGATAAATAAAACTATACTCAAAAACTGAAGTGCACAGTGATTTCCCACTTTCTTTTAAATCATCTTGTCAAGATTTCCAAGCGATTTCCTCATTCTATGGGTTTCATACAGTATTTGAACAGCCGAGCCAGGAATTTGCTGTCTCAACCCCAACAACATGCTTTTGGGTGTAGTCGAATTTGTAGACTTGTGGTCCCACAAAGAAGTAGATGAAACCTGGGGTTAAAAAGAAACAGTTTTAGCTTTTCAACTGGCAAGCAAAATCATTCACATATTTCACTTTTGGGATGTTGTGTTGCCTACAATTTCATGATGATTGCAATGAGGAGTATAATTCTGAACTCAAATATCCACTTTGGCACACAGCTGAAATTACAGCATATCATCTGAAGGAATTTAAGAGGCAAATTATACAGTTTGAGTGGCAGAGGCAAACCACATGTTCTGCAGTGAAACAGCTGATCCTGGATGTAGGTTAACATTCCCCTTCTATTAATCACAATGTTTCTTCCATTCGCCCCTCAAGCAAAAGACAGAATTAGATTTTTCTTTCTGTCGTTAAGGTAAAACACTGTACTTATTGATGCACATTAACTGTAATTGGTTCAGCTATTTTGAACGGCTGGTAATATGCGCTGTGCTCACCCTCCTTGTGAAAGGCTGCATTGACTGTAGTGTTGATTCCAGGAAAGTCTTCACTGATGTACTTTGGATAACCAAAATCCATAACCTTTCGGTTTTCGTTGTAGCTGGAAAAGATGCAAACAGTGCTTGTCAGAGATCGTGAGTCACAATCGTCCGCTCATCTTTGAAAGCTCGGGTCAGACTTTATTTTCTCGTCATCAGACCTCAGGAGTCCAGTTGAGCTGTTTGCTCTCCAGGTGAGATCCAAATGACAGAGTGAGTCCTTTAGTCAGACCTGAGTCAACTTTTGTGATCTAGCTGTGTTGTACATTTATTTCTACATTTAATATTAAACTTTTTTTTTTTTAACCAGCACTTCATTGAGAACACAAATGAGCAGAGAAAGAGTATAATTTGATCTGATTCATTCTACATTGCTCACAAATGTTGCATGCATTTACAAAAACCACAACTGTTGCAATGTTGTGGTGCAGAAATGGGGAAAAAACACTTCCCTCCAAAATCTTTAAATCATCAACAGCAGTGAAGCAAAATGTTCTGATGTGTGAACATGCATACAAGTCAGAGCAATTGTGGTTTAAACCCGCTTTATCTCTGAACTGCTTACTGATTGTCTCACCTCCAGTAAATGTCATGCATAAAGAAGAGGGTGCGTGCTGTTTTCACTATGTGCACCGCTGCGTCAACATCTTGAACCCAGGCAGGAAATCCAAAGTGGGTGAGAGCTCTGGGCTTTCCCTTCACCAGAGAGCCTTTCACTGTCCAGAACATTGACTCTACGAAAAGAGTAAAAGAACAAATAAAAACTGTTTAAAAAAAATTACTGATTAAGTATCACCAAAAAGTGCATGAGATTTATAGTGTCACATGTTGTTACACGATTCAAGTTATGCTCATGATTGCTGGATGATTATTAGATTGATCCTGCAAAAACATCTGGCATCAGGTTTTTTTTTTTTTTTTTAATAAATATGCAATATTATCACCAACATGCACGTTGGCTAAGGAGCGATTTCAGCACTGTGCATTTACCGTGAATGAGGTAAGCAGTGGATCTGCGAGGGATCCAGAAGGCAGCGTGGATACTTGTTTCAATCTTGGGCATGAAGTTGGAGATGGGTCCCTCTTTGATGTCGTACTGCTCTTTATGTTTGATCCAGAGGTATCTTGTGGAGGAAAGAAAGAGAAACAATATCAGTGTGTATGTTATTGAATTGCTTCAAAGTTGTATTGAGCATGTAAACATCTGTCAAAATACCGTTCTCTGAAAAAGAAGGTTGCATCCCCAACAGTAGTCACAGCATCAAACGTCATGTCTGGAGCACATCTGTCCTGCATGAGCCGAGGGAACAACGACCCGGGCAGCCAGGGTGTGAGCTGAACTCGGACCGGGTCTGCAAACCAATCATAGAGTCATCTCATTGAAGATGAGAGGATTACTCACATCTGGAGTATTATATTGGATGACCAAAGACATTTACTGTAAAGGGCTCTAATGTTGGCTATATCTTCCCTGGACAGCAGGTTGGCTGGTCGATTCGTTCTGTAGTTTGGAAACATCAGTGACTCTGGGTTTTTAGAATGCTTGAGGCCCAACGCATGTCCGAACTCATGAGCTGCGACCACACGCAGATTAAAACCTGCAGCAACACAAAGAAGAAAGAAATCGGGTTGTTGCCTTTGTGGGATTTCTATACAGTCTGTACGGTGTTGTTGGGTGAAGCACCTGCATCTCCTGCTGTCCAGCGCTCATCGTCGTCAAAATGCGTATCTCCTCCGACGCCCAGCCCAGGCCCAAAAGCGTGAGCCAGCGTGCCTCTTGGTCCATCGAAGGGATACAAGTCGCCATGCACTACACAGCACGATTCATGTGAAAGGTGAGATTAAATGACAAATTATTCCTCATCACTGCTTCGTTTGACATTTTGTTCACAAGCAACGCTGTGACCAAATCTCTCACATTTGCACAATATGCTGATTTATCTGCTGACAATGTCATTTTTCGTCAGTTCCCTTCCGTCGCTTTACAGAAGGAAAACATAGGTTGAACCCACCAAAGGTCACAAACTCCACCATGATGTCAGCGTTGCGGCCGTGTAATCTGACGAACGTCAGACCGCTGGCTCTGGCCCACACACTGAAGGCTGAGTCAATCAGGGAGTCGACTGTGCTGCGAGTCAAATCCCTGGTGTACCTGCCAACGCTGCAACAAATGCAAGAGGTCAATACACAAGATTGCTCTGGAATAAATTTAACGCCAATAAAAAGCACTGACACCACAATTTCATGTCAAAATAGCAGCAACCTCAGAGTAGCAAGCTGAGAAAACAGGAACCGCAGGATTATACGGCCATTTGAAAATCCACTGTTACATTTTAAAACAATGCCTTCCTTTGTTCCTAATTATACATTTATTGTGCAGGAATGCCTCAAAGACAGTCTTTTCAGAGAGTCTGCACAGGACCAGAATATTTCAGACAGTGTTACATAAGTTCAAGCGTGTATGGTCAGCTTGGCTTTGTAGCGGTCCCATAATAGCTGCCACAGGCAGGAGTCCCAAAAGCCAGAGGTCTGTTAGACATAACGATTTTTGGCACTTGCTATTCCCTGTTTTCATTGCTTGCCGGCTCAGCATGCCCAGGCTCAGAATTGGTTGGGTTTGCATATTAGCTGGGCTGTTTTAGTTTAGTTTTTTTTTGTTTTGTTTTAACACCAGGTCCAAGACAGTATCGAGTGACAGCAACGGAATCATCAGGCATGATATAAGGCCAGAGTTGATACCTGTATGTGATGACGTTCCTTTTCCATCGTGTCCCCTGAATGTGACTGTACTCCTCCACATCGGGAACGCCGCACCGCGGACTCCCCATCACTCCCAGCGTGTCTGAATCCAATATGCCCGTTGCATTGAGACCAAAGAAAATCTGCATGTCTTTCACTTTGGAGGTGAAGGAGGCTCCGCTCCGCTTCATGCGCCCCAGAGGATCTCTTTCCAGATGGTAATACCGCTGAAGATAGTCCTGGGAGCAGGAATAATAGCCGTGTCAGATAAAGATCTTACACCGAAAAATACTGTTGCCACTGAGTTTTTTTCAAGCCCTTCCTCAAGGGGTCCTCTGCCCTGCATGTTCCAGTTGTCATCCTCAGGCTCTGCAGAGGCTTCATAGCACCCATTCCCTCCTCCACTGGAATAAACAAGCAGGGCAAGGGTACCTGAGGACAAAACCTAGGAAATATTGCCCTATATCTATAATAAATACAGTTGTTCCTTTCTCCAAGGCAGCATGCATTATAAGTTATGTGTTACAATAAAAACTTTGCAGTTTGATTTCATAATATAATTTATGCACAGCTATAAATTCTACACAAATGACCTCATTTGCATTGCTTTTAATGGCCAAATTTACAGCATCATCTATCTTTTGCACAGTCCTTATTGCAACAGAATCCGATTCACAAAAGCACATTTAATGAGGACTTAGCAGGCAACTTACTTCAAAGGAAAAACACTGGCTTATTTAGGGGGAAAAAAAGCAGCTGCAATGAGAACATTGAATGTAAAGATACTTGAAGAATCAGCAAACTTGACAACATCAGAGACAACAAAACATTACCTCAATGTGCATGCAGGCAATCATGGATCCTAGCAAGGCAGCAGAAGCACATTCAGACTGCCTTGGTTTTTGCATTGTCCCAAAAAAATGAAGTCACACACACAGTCAAGCTTTTGTAGCACACTTCATGCAATTATGCACTTACTGTGGCCAGCTTCAAGTCAACCTGTGGTTCTGCTGCAGAGGTGCTCTCGTCCTGCGGCGTGGATGTGGGTGCCGGGGAACATGGACAAGGCAGGAGCAGGACCAGGACACAGCAAGAGAGCAACATGACATGCATCTCAGACGCCACATGTGTGAACAGTCGTTCACCTAGTCGCCCAGTCGCAGCACATGGAGATGGTAGGTCTGGTTAATGAGAAAGCCTTTTAAATGGTTATTGTGACTCATTCCTCTTGCAAATCCCAGGGAAACCTCTGACAGTAGTATGGAATTAGGGAGGGGTTTACAGGGAGCCAAGGACAGCCAAAAAAAGAAAAGAAAAGAAATGAAATTTGAAGTTTTTGCAATGTGTCATTTTCACCAGCGACATTACTGTATCTGATTTCATTTGGATTTAACTTTCTGTTATCTTGGAGCAAAAGAGATAGCTCTGTGACATGTTGAGATATTGAGAATGCATTTTGTTTACTCTCATATAATTTTTTACATTTCTAAAAATACTACTGAGTTATGTGGTTCTGATTTAGAAACCTTACTTAACTGCAAGTACAGGTGAGATAAAGCATGATTACTAAAGGAGTTTTTAGGATGCAACATATTGATTCATAAATAATCCTGAATAAGGAGCTGGGACGACAGCATGAAGTAACGCCGATAAGGCCTCAGCCTTATCTTAGAGTCATTACTGTTACAACAAATGTGGTTTGTAAACTTGTTTGTTTTCTGCCGTTACAAACCAAGCAGATCCGATATTGAGCAAATAATTTCCCCATCGGTGTTTTTGTGGAGAATTCTCGACTGAACCCACTCAAGACTGATGCAACACCAGCTGGGTAGCGCGGCCGAGTCCCACGCATTCTGAGAGGACTCCCGAAATAACAACATCAAAGCCCTTTCTCATCCAGTTTTAGCACATGCATGTGAGAGAGGTCGATGAGAGAGTTTGCAGAAAGGAGACTTGAAATTGCAGGGGTGGATTTAAGGCCTTCGCAAAATAAAATGGCCGTCCGCCAGGACGCCTGGGCTGACAAGGGTGGTGCCGCGGTAAATCCAGGCTACAATTACAGTTGATTGGCTATTGTGGGGCATTATGGGACCAGCAACATTCCCCTGCAGGGCAACTCGGGCTGACATTTTCACAGAATGCCACACTCTTTTTGCTAGAAATCTTGAATGATCAGTGCTGCTTTAATTTTTACGGACTGTGCAGAGACAAGAAAATGAAGTCAAGTGCAGTTTAGAGATTACAAGGTTACAAGCTGGGAGACACCGGTGTGAGACCCATAACTTTTCCATATCAGAAAGAAAACCATAAGACAGTTTTTTTTCATCTGAAAAGACAAATCAACCACTGAAAAAACCTTGTCTCTTTTATAAAATTCTGAATGGGCTTAAAGTTAAAAAATGATGTGGCAAAGCATCAAATACAAAAGAAATTAGTCTTTACACAAGTCAGTGATTTTAGATTGCAGTCGCTCAGTTGAATGACGTCTGCTCCGTTTCTATTTTACTTAACTTTGTGAGTTCAGTCAATCGACAAATATTAGGAAAGTCTTTACAAAAGAACAAAAAACATCAGGTTCAAAACTCACCAATTTTTATATAAAACATTAATTACAAATTTATTCAAATGAAAGTAACACATCTGTGAATTAAAACTGCTTGTATTGCATTATATACAGTATATTTAAAAAAGGGGGAAACATTGCCACAGTGTTTTCCAAAATCTTGAGTGGCTTTCATAATTTTACAGAAATTTGCATGGCCTTCTTTAATATCATATCTGTGATCAGTAGTTGTTTGGTTGAGGCGTGTAAAGAAAACCACTTGTTTTTTTCTTGAATAATACAGCATTTTCTGGCTTGGTTTATGGATTGCACTAGATGTTAAACATATAATAAAAAGTTAACTATTTGGGTACCAGTGCAAAAGAAATATTGGTATTTATGCTAAGATTACATTTAATCATGCATGATATATGTCTTTAAATTTTATAAATGAAATGTCTCTCATAGCCCAATATATTTCCTTGTTTAAAGTAATGCAATGGAGTATATTGATGTAAGAAATTATAACTGTGATAGGGGTTTGCGTTGCCAAATTCTTATATCCATTTCCTCTTTCATGTCTGACCTTCACATCACTGCAACATCATGAGTCACTTTGAGGGAATATAGCACCAGATTTGAGGATGTTTGTGTGAAAATGTTTTGCATTGCCACAGTGATAAGAATAGTCTTGTTGGGCTTCACCTTTGACCAGTGGCCACCAAGGCTTAGTCTTTGAACAAGGGCTCCTGTAGCATCATGAAGAACTCAAGGATTCATAAAAGCAATAAATGTATCAGAAATGAGACGGATGGAATAGATGAGAGACGTAACACAGAAACACAGGGTTACCAGTGTAATATAGACGAAGTGCTTGATCAAACCAAGGGAAAGCCATCGTCTGAACGCATCGCAGTCTCTGACATGAAGATCTCAAGCTCCAGAAGGTGTTTATAGGCATTCATCTGCAGTATCATCTTTAATAAGTGGACTGAAACATCATCTTCAATGACAAAATCACAAAATGTATCTAAAAATAGTCGCATTAATAAAACATTTTGACATTTAACAAGGAAATCTATCTAGAAAATGGACACAGTACTGAAATGACAATATTTTCAAGTTACACATCAGAACCGTATCATTCTGAATTGCTTTGTTGCAACGTGATTGATGGTCTCACTGTAAAAATATCAGTGGTTCTAGTTAGGATTGGGTTCTTTCTTGTGTGTTGTCACTGTGTGGGGCGTTTCTGGTTTCAGTGTGTGCCTTGTCTATATAGACACATGAATGTACAATCTGAAATTGGCTGCCTTTGTGTCCCTCTAGTGGTACCATGAAAGTAGTGCAACGTGCATTTCTCACACTTAGAAAGTAATACCAAGAAGACCAGATTTTCCTACATCAGTGTGGTTCAGCACTAAAAATGTTCTGTTATCGGTTTAACTCTGGATTTGAGAAGCTAGAGGGGTGATATTGAGTTTTAACTCAGTTTTGACTTCACAATAATAAAATCAGAACTACACTGAAAGAACTATTTCTTTCTCGTTAGTGGCTTCACGAAGTGAACCAGAAAACCCTTCTCATTTATTCAAATGTGTTATTTCATGCTTGTGATAAAAGGTCGGTCCAGTTTTCAACAACATGAATTAAAAGAACACACTTGCAAAAAAGATTTAGTTATGATTTGATAAAACATTGTTGTGATTTCAGAGTAAGAGGAGCTTCTCACTCACCTGATAGAGGCCAGATTGTTGTTTGAGAGTATTAAGATTGGGTATAATTTCAAATGTTTGGTGCCCTCTTGAGGTGTTTTTTCAAAATGTATAATCTGTTCTTCTATCAAACCTTGGCCTAAAAAAGCCTCAAACCTTGGTCTTAATGTCCATGTCTTACAGGGACATGCACTCAAGATCTCGCCTGTCATCACAAAAGGTGAACAGACTGACACAAAGAGCACTGACTCAAAGAGCAAAACCAAATTTTATACACTTATATCGGTGTGTTCTGGATGTACACAGTCAGACAAAATCAAAGATGTGTGTCACTGAAGTACGCAGAGTCAGAAAAACGCCCGCTGATTTCCCAGGAACCTAATTACTTGTCAGTATGTTGCCCTTCTTGTCAGTCCAAAAAAATCTGCCAATCATGAAAATCAGCAAACCTGAACTGTCACCACGAATTCAATGCAGTTCACACTGTGACATTTCCTTGGCATTTGAAGTTGCACAGCGAGTTAGTTGAGCTCTTTTCTTCTGCATTGTTCTTGTGGAATTGCAGCGTGTGCATATTAAAATAGAGCTCTTTTTTTATTTGCTGGCATCCGTGTAATTTAAGGCGTCCTTTTTACTGTAGGCTGCTGCTGATTCACTGTGTCTCTGTTCAAAATGTCCTCAGTCATCATTCCATTGAATTACATAACAAATCGCACCAGGCAGACGCTCCTGTCTGGAAAATTGAAGTTCTGTGTCTCTGATGATCCTTTTAAAAGGAATGCTATGGTATTGGACGTATTAAGAAGCATCAACATCATACAAAGTGTTTGATGGTTTTCATTTGTCAGTTAAAAGTGATGTGTTGTTATTTGACTTGTCTGAGTCCCGTGTGCAAAAACTTGTGAAAATATGGAGTAAGCAGGAAAACAAGTAGTAATTTCAAGAAGCTTTGTTAATACAAGTTAAAAAACCAAAAAAAAAGCTGTTCTTTTGTCTTCTCAACAGTTCCACATGAGCAAGCATAACAAACTGTGGAAGGGAAAAACTCCCGTTTTAAAGGAGGAAACCTTCCTTTTACAGAAGGGTGGGGGGGATACAGGAGAGAGAGATAGAGCCCAGTCTGGAAGAGAGACACGTGTGACGTACTACACAGATGAAATGCAGGAAATTCTTATTATGATTCCATAATAAATCATAATACTCTTGACATGCATTTCAGTTTTTAGCAAAGTTACAACTCCAGTTGATTTACTTCAGGGGTCACCCACTCCGTCCTGTAGGGTTTAGGATTCTGTTCTCAAGCTGTCCAACGTCATCTTGACTCATAAGTATTTCTTCATTTCTTCATACTGAATCATACATAACAACTGTAAATATACAGCAGCCTCGTTGGTGCTCAGTGTTTCCTAATGACTCTTAAAACAATTCTTTTCTGACTCTGAAAAGGTTCTTTAGACTTTCTTACACTGTAATTGCTCGTCAGCAGAAGAGGACCTCTGTTTCTGATGAGATCATGGATGCAACTCTTTTCATCTGTGATTCAGTGAAGAGCTTTGTCAACGTTCAGAGCTGACGTTGCTCTTTCTGGAAGTGGAACAGTGGGTAAACTGTGCAGAAAGTCTCAGCTCCTCCTTCTCAGACCTCCCAAGACCGACTAATGTCTTTTGGTTCAAAGGGTAAAGCCAGTGGAGTCCGGAGACATGAAGTCTTCCTTTGTCTTTTTGTATAGCTCCTGACAAAAGCTCCTGACCTCTGTGCGCCCTGATTTTTCTTTCCAGACTCTTTAACTATTACTAAAAGCCCCTCACGCGGCAGTTTGTGCACCATGTTGTTCCACTGCCGACACCGAACATGTCATTTCCACTGTCTCACTACACTGTTGTTTTCACGTTCCAGCAGTGGAGAATGAAAACACTGTCCTGTAAAATACATTTACAGACTTCTCAGAAAAACTCAACTGTTATGAACTTTACAGAGTAATTAATTCACACATGAAGGGAGATTATCTGAAACCTGTCTTGGTATGTCATGTCTAAACATCATCATCAACAGTTTTGGAAAACAAACATTGTAAAGTGAGTCACAGAAATGTCAGGACTATTGTCAGTGACATGTGACTAATATATACAATGCAATTATTACACAACAGGATCTGACAATGACAAGTGACCTCAACATTTGTAATGTTATAATCATGCAGATGAGTGCGATCACTGAAGAGAAACAAAACAGCATAAACAAAAGATTGCTCTCTCTATGGAAATAAGCAAGGAGCAAACTCAAGAATGTGCTTTTTATGTGTCCAGTGTTTGAATTAGAAGGGTCCGTCTCACTGTACTGGTCAGGAAAAAGTTGACCATGCCCACATGTTTACCTTTTATTGCTCTGTCTGACAAAACATGTGCACGATATTTCCCTCACTCTTTACTGAACTTTACATAACCATCCGGTTTGAGATTGTATTATGCAACAAAGTCAGGTTTGCATCAGGAATTATCAGGCGTTGCCATAGCAATGGAAATAATCTGCACATCATTAACTTACACCAGGCGCTCCATGTCCACTTGGACTAATCTAAACTATCCACAAAATCGCATATGTGTCAATGCTTTGAACATCAAATACAAGATTTCTTTCAGAACCACGATCATTGCCCTCATTAACATGAATATTTTCCATTTATCATCCAGCTCTCTGCAGGTTTAATGTTTGCCATAATATCATGAGTCTGTCTGAGTAAGTGAGGAAGTAACACCGTACCCAAAAGCCAGAGCTCAGCTCACTTCTTCATCAGTTGAAAATTATTCTCCTGCTTCTGAAACAACATCAAGGTTTCATTCTACAGGTCAACATGTAGTCTCTGAATTCTTGAAATACAGAAAATGGGTCACGACCTAAAACAGCGAAGTCTGTATTTTCATCTAATTTTATGTTTGCTGGCGACCACTTTAAAATAACAGAAAAAAATCCCCCGGCAGCCAACTTCCCCAGGCATGAGTCAGACGCACTCTGTCAGCCGCCACCTAAACACTGATGTTACTCTAAAAATATTTGTCTCCGCAGGATGTTGGAGTGCATGGTCACACTGCTTGCTGGACATGTTTTTCCAAATCAATTACAGATGAGCAGTGTTTTGATCTCCCATCTGCCGCTCTGAATGCGCACACTCAACTCTGCAAAACATCTCTCTTGACGTATAGAGTCCAGATGTGTGTTGATATTCTCAGTCAGATGTTCAACAGCAATTCCAAATGAACACATTTTTTAATACTTGTTCAAAAATACTGTTTTCTTCTAGTGTTTTCTTGGGTCGTTTGATTTGACATACCAGATTTGAACTATTAAGACTTCACCACTGAATTGTTTCTCAAAAGAATTCCTTTGTTGGGCAAGAGGCAAATTACGTTGTCTTTTTCAGACGTGTCATAAAAGACAATGAGTCGTTACCTCCCCGAGGGGCCACAAGTACCTCCTCTGTTTGCATTTGTGATTGTCTGTTGTCAGAGGCAGAACTCTGAAGGTGTGGTGTTTAAAGGTTATGACTGGGTGCAGAATGGTGGAGGGATTCAAACTCATATGATCTAGTTGAACTGCACCCACAACATTTCATTCAGTCTTTGTGAGAGGTACAGCTGTCAAAAAAACACCATGGGAATAAATGTTCTGGTCAGGTCGTTGGCCTCAGCTCATGAGTTCAAGAGTCCTCTTCAGATTAGATGGCCAATATGGCTACTACGTATTCCTTTTATCATGCATTCAACCATCTATCCTTCCAATTATGATTGCCACTGTTTGGAAACCACTGAGTCCGTCACTGAGCAAACACAGAGACAGGAAACCAGAGTAGCTACCCAGAAAAAAAATCCACCCATGCACAGGGGGTGCACAGGCGTGTTGAAAAGAGTATTTGATTACAGCAACTGCTCACTTATGTAACAGAGAGAAGAGTAAAATCTATGTTATGATCTTTTAATTATATGTACTCAGTTGTAAGTCAGATGGCAGCGTCCACATTTTTGTTATTTGAATAAATAAAGTCATTAAATTATTAAACAGTGGAGATGAACTAACAGCGTGCAGAGAGCAACAGGCAGCTCTTGGTAACTTCAAAAAAATTGCACTTACTGTTCAAAAAATAAGTTACTGTGACATAAAACTTCAGAGTGCATCGTCCTAGTCTTAAAAAACTAGGGATCAATCGATTTTTAGCAGTAATGATAAAACATTTACAACTTTAAAATTCTTCTTGGCATAGCCCCATTAAAAAAAAAACATCTGGCTTCAACTAAAGCCTTCTCTTTCATATTTCTTTTGAATGGTCTCGTTACGCCTGAAATTGGCTTGATAGTAACGTCACAGTCCTGAAGCATCCTGAGGAGAACATTATTAATCTCTCCAAAAACACATCTGATGCAAATGAATGAGTCCGCAGAACTGTGCAGCTCATTCATGTCAGTCAGGTGCTGGAGCAGAGGCACATCTGGAACATCTGGAACATAAAGGCCAACAGGACCAGAACCAGCACAAGCAAACAGTTTCTGGAGTGATTTGAGCTAACTCAATTTACTTTGGCTTTTTTAACCTCTTAGAAGCTTTTACCGAGTCCACAACAGTGGTGTTGAAGATAATCAGTGTTTCCTCCGTGAGAACAAATCCTTCTTCAGAATTCACTCGATTGAGAAATTGAGTATTCAAGGGAAATTTGGCTGCTGATTGTCTTATTTACTCAATGTGTAATTCTGTGGAAATGTGATTCATATTGAATTGGAAATGCAAACACTGGAAACACGTGCATCCAGAAGAGCTGGATTTAATTAGCACTCAACAAAACCAACACAGGTTTCTTTACGCCACCAACTTGATTTTTATAAGCATGAGCGTATACTCTCAATGTGCTGAATTATTGTTACATTTCCATTATGTCTTTGTCTTGGATGTGTGTTTGTTAGTCATGTATCCCAAATGTTTCCTTCTAAAATAAGATGCAGACTATCATGAGACTGGCAGGAGCATGAAATAATTCCCTAGAGTTCCCGATTTTTTTTTTTTTTTTTAAAAAAGAGGCCTAGATTTTGTTTTCCGGCTGAAGAAGATATTCAGATAAAGGAATCAAAGCTCATTCCCCTTCAAGAAACCCCCTAAATATTTTCTGCCAATGAATGTTTTTCTTTAAAATGTTGTCACTGTGGGAGAAAGATCAGCAAAATAACATAATTTATGCCTCATAGACATTTTAAGCTAATTTCTTATTGGCCAGCTCCTGGAGTCATGATAAACTGGGAAAATGGGGAAAATGTTTTTTATCAAAGCCTGTTCTGACTTCAAAGCATGAAGCTGAAACCACAGCCACTGGAGTTTCACAATACAAGCATGTTCTCCACACACAGAGGGGGAAGTGGTTAGGTGCTTTTACATGAATCATAGGGACTCTGAAAAAAAAAAGTGGGCTTCGACACTATAAATGCCCCTCCGAGCTTCTGTAACCCAAATGACCGCTCTGAACCCAGAGGTGACAACAATGATCGCTTGGCTCCTGCTGCTGGCGCTGGTCGCTCCCTCGTCAACCCTCCCTCTGTCGTCCAGGCAGAAAGACAGCTGGCATTTAGCAGAGGTAAGCCCTGAAGCCTCTACTGTTGGATATGTTGTTCCTGTCAATATTAATAATACATGTGTGGATTGATCAAAAATGTTTTTGCTCCCCTTTCATACAGAAATACCTCCGTCGCTTCTATGGTCTGCCTGCCGGCCTTCAAGGGAGACAGAGATCCTCCAGTCTCTTTCAAACAAAGATCAAGGAAATGCAGAAATTCTTCAACCTCAAGGTGAATAAATTGCGGAAAAATATTTGAGTCCCACTGAGCAGTCGTTCACTTTGATCGGCAATTTAGGTTCCGTTGGTTTTCAAAGTTTTAGCTCTGATTAAATATGTATTTGTGCAGATTTTTTTTTTAAATTGAATGTGTAAGTAGATGCTGTATCATGAGTTGTAAACTGTTTTGAAAAAACATATTTCTAAGCAATGGCTTTGACCAGTGAGGATAAGGGGCACTAGTTCTCTCATTGATGTATTTCACCTTCTGTAGATTGATAGATGGATCCCCTGACAATGAAAACCCTAACGGGAGGCAGATCACCGACATGCATCTATATAACATGTTTTCTCTCCACCCTGTTGTTTATAAAGGTGACAGGGAATCTGGATGATAACACTTTGGATGTAATGCAGCAGGCCCGATGTGGAGTCCCGGATATTGGGGAGTACAATCACTTCCCTCGACACCTCAAGTGGCAAAACAATAATGTCACATTCAGGTATGCGCAGAAAAACAATTCTTAGACACAGTTCTGTCAAAGGTGTTCATCAGTGTGATTTATCCAGTCCTGTTCCTTGTCCTGTGTCGCACCATGTTTCAGGATATTGAATTATACACCCGATCTGAAGAAGTCAGATGTAGACAGGGCTATCCGCACGGCGCTGAACGTCTGGGCGGATGTCACTCCTCTGACGTTTAAGAAGCTGTACTACGGGAATGCTGATATAATGATCAGCTTTGGATCAAAAGGTACAAAAGGACGACTATATATACAATAAAACAATACATTTGTGCTCTGCTCAACACATACTGTATATAACAGCTATTTTACTTCTATTCTGAAGAGCATGGCGACCACAACCCTTTCGATGGCCCTAATGGACTGCTGGCTCATGCATACCCTCCTGGTCAAGGCATTGGTGGAGACACACACTTTGATGAGGATGAACACTGGACCAAAGATTCATCGGGTGAGAATCCTCACAAGGGAGTTCAGCCGCATTATAGCCATTGCTACAAATAATTGAATCATGTTTCTTTTTCTTTTTTCTGCAGCTTACAACCTCTTTATCGTGGCAGCCCATGAGTTGGGCCACGCCCTCGGTATGGGCCATTCCACTGACCCAGGTGCTCTGATGTACCCCGTCTACGCGTACGCTACAGGATACCCGCTGGCTGAGGACGACATCGAAGGCATTCAAGCTCTCTATGGTGGGATGACAATAAATATATGGTTGTTTCTTTAGAAGGACTTGTGATATGAAATTAATTGTGCTTTCATTCCCCGACTTAAATTGCAGGTCCCAACCCCAACGCAAGGAAAGTGAAGCCAAAACCCGACGCACCGAACAAATGTGACCCCATGTTGACTTTCGATGCTGCTACAGAGCTCAGAGGAGAAACCATCATCTTCAAAGACAGGTACGCTATTATATATTAGACAAAGTATGTGATCAAGTGACAGTTTTTCTGATGAAATTGCAAAAAGCCTCAATAGATTCTGCATCTATCACTGTGAAGTGACAGCAAACTTTATTGTGCTAAATTCTGCTCACATGTCTGAACTCGCTGCAGGTTCTATTGGCGCCTTCATCCCCAGATGCCAGAGCCTGAGCAGACCATGATCAAGTCCACATGGCCGTCTCTCCCAAACAAGGTGGACGCAGCGTACGAGAACCCGGAGAAGGACGTGGTCACCATATTTAGTGGTGAGTTAAATGCTTGTTATTGCTTTAATGCCTGTTGCTGTAAACATGAGTGATAAACCCGCTTTGTGTTTCGAAAGGTATTCGAATGTGGGCTTTGAATGGCTACAACGTCGTGGATGGTTACCCAAAGTACATCCACAAACTTGGTCTGCCCAAGAGCGTTCGGAAAATCGACGCCGCCGTGCACATTTCAGACACAGGAAAGACTTTGCTCTTTACTGAGGAAGACTATTGGAGGTATGTGAGGATGGATTCCAGATGCCCTGTCTGTAGTGACACATTAAAGTAGTGATACTGTTTTGACCAAACAGGAGATGAATTAAGACATTACAAATATTGACATTACTATCTACAATTTTAATTAATATTCAAACATCTTGCCCCACCGGCAATATTGCGGCCACCGCTGCAATATTTTAATCTGCATTTTGGAAGTCAATAGGTTTATTGTGCCATATGCTTTATATTTCATATCTGCATTTGTTTATCAGCATGTGATTATTTTATACTGTGTTGCATATCTGAAGATATCAGGTAACGTGACTTCAGTGTCTGCTATTGACAATAAAAAGTCCTTTATAGTCGTTTTTGAGTAAAGAACATTGTACCTTTCAATAGCACATTCTCAGGTTCCTGTCCTTCTCTGTAGGATAAAAGTCACACTTGCTTCATGACTTTCTGTATATCCGTCACCTACAGCTATGATGAAGCCACAGGCACCATGGACAGTGGTTACCCACGATCCATTGAGGATGACTTTCCTGGAATGGACGATGAAGTTGACGCTGCCACTTATCATTATGGTAACATAAAATCTAAACGCTCTCACTAAAAGGTCATAGTAATGTTGTTTTTTACAGAAACCTTCTACTCTGCTCTCTTTCAGGATACTTGTACTTTTTCCACGAACACATACAGTACGAGTACAGTTACAACTCAAGGAAAGTCATGCGTATCCTGAGGACCAACTCTATTCTCAACTGCTGATGAGCTGGACTGTGAGCCTCCCCTGTTACTTGGAGAAATGTCAAATTATAGCTGGCTATATGACATAGGACGCAGCGCGGCAAACTGTGCACAAGTTTATTTCTATTTATTTTACGCTGGTGTATTGTATAGAAACTATTACTAAACATATCGAGAAAATTAAGATGTCAGGCTTCTTGACTGCAGTGTGACAACCTGGTCCACTTATATATTTATAGCAATTAAATGGATTCTATTTTCTTTCTTTCTTTTTTTTATTGTATTTCTCTAAATGTGACAGATTCCATTGCACGGGAAAAACAAGCATCAGGATGCAGAGTAACACTTTGTGTAGCAGCCAGGTTAGTGTTAATTTGAACTTAAAGACATTAAAAAAGTTTTGGATCACAAACAAATAGAATTTCAGGTTCTTTCATTGTGATTCTCTCCAGGCAAATAGAAATGTTGGAGCCTTTTGAGCCAGATCATTGTTTGATGAGATATTGTTCAAGCACTGGGATTTTCTTTGTTTTTGATTAAATGTGTGTCTGTGTTTGAATAGAAAACATTTGGACATTATATATTAAATAAATTTTGAAGAAAAATAAGGACATTTTCTGTGGTCTGATGGAATCTTTATTTTTCATGCTGCTACTATGACACAAACTGGTGAATAATTTGTTTTTGTTGTGTTTTAAACCCCCAAATACACCAGTACAGTTAAAATAAAATAAAAAAAATATATATTCTGCTTGCTGAAATGTATGATTAAAAGACAGTCAGCCATTTGCAATGTTTCCTGAAGCCCTTTTATGAATTATACATGATACAGATGGGTTATTGACTGCAACTCTTATGAAACATGCAGGATATTAAAGATCTGTGTGCAGAGCAGGGATGTTCAGGTATACCTATATTATTGCACGAGTTTTGCAGCAGTTAGCGCTGGTCTCACAGGAGGGAACATCCCTGGCTTCGGGGGCTTCTGTGCTGAAATGTTGCTGTGATTGCTTTCTGGGTAATCTAGTTTCTTCCCACAGTTTATAAAGATGCATTCAAGGATAAATAGTGACTGTAAATTGCTTGTAGGTGTGAATGTGTTAGTGTGTGTGACTGCCTGTCTGCACAGAGTGCTGGAGTGTCTGCCCTCACAATCAGCTCATCAGCCCTTACTTGGACAAATCAAAGATAGATGAATGAATAGATGAAATCCAGTGCAATCCTTTATCATTTGTGTAGATCAAAAACTAGGTTAAGAAGAAGAGGGCGAAGCTGTGCTGGAATAGAATGGCAGCAGAATTTGCAACCGTCTTCATTGTGGCATGCAGCTACCACACATGTCCACTAGAGGGCGCTCCTGTCAACAATTTGAGTAAAGGCCTTTTCAGAGCCCTGATAATGATTTTGGAGCTGGTTAAGTATTTGCAAACCAGTTCCAATATTGAAATTCCCCTAAGTGTTGGCCTTCACAGCACAGAATGTCTTAATGTAATCCTGGATTGGACTCTGGACGTATTAACACAGAGTACATGTACCGATCACATCAATAAGCACTGAGCGTTTATCCCCCAGCAGCATGTTATAAGCCAACAGAAAGTCTCTGACTGTGCGAGACGTGTTGTGGAAAATCAAGGAATTGTGTCCAGAAGGTCCAGCAGGCGTTTAAGGAAACTGTAGCCTGAACCAGGCAGCATAATCCACATGCAGGCCCAATCATGTGGATGTAATTACAGTGCAGCCAGGCAGTCACCTCATTTGCTCATTTTCGAGGTATTGCGTGTTGTCTGGCCGCGTCACTGGCTCTCAAATCCCACGTGTTTGTCGCTGGTGTTGACTCTGACAGTCTGAAGCTTACAGAAACACATACGGTTCACATTAAAGTAATATCAGATGGAATAAAAATCTAATTATCACAGTTGCTCCTCAGTGTATCGGAAGTGATACGTCAGTTTCACCATTTTGTGCGACAAAAAAAAGTGGATGTTGCAAAGGACCTTTTGCAGAAGGAAGAAAGAAAACATTTAAACAAAAGGAGTTTCAGTCTTGGGCAAACAACACAGACAGGGGGAGGCTCAGCAGCCACTGGCTCCACCGACTCCAGCCCTCCAGTTTAAAACGGTCCCAAATCCACCATTTCTTCTACAACCTTATTTCGTTGCTTAAGCCCATGTTCAGGGGTGAATGTTTGTGGCCTAGAAAAACACAAACAGACCCAATTCCGCAAAGTGAGGAGCAAAGAAGCACTCCCTTTCGTTTGCACACTTGGAGGCTTTTTCCCTCCTTGGGGAAAGTGAATCTGACAGTCTCTTGTCTGTAGATGTTGTCCTAACTCCTAATGGCTGGCGCAAAATGCACAACTTTTAGCTGACTTTTTGTCAGGGGATGCGGCCGAGAATCAACGGTGAGATACTTTGAGCCCGTGTGGATTCAGAGGTCATGTAAGTCCTCAGCTTTTCATTTCGCTCCATTCACTGGATGGGTACCTCTCTTTCTCTCTCGCTCCTCGCTCCCTGCCCCAGTCAGAAGTCATTACCATAACCAGGTCTTTCAACTTGTCCAAACTGCAGAAGGATTTAAACCAGAGCCAAATGAGAAGATCATAAACCCTAATGAATTTTAATGACCCGATGCTGGTTATGCTGCTTGGGACGTCGGAAATCCAAATACATTCCTGTCTTGTGTTGCAGAAGAGGTCAGTAACTCCCAGCAGCTTCACCTGCTTCTTTTCAAGATCCAAGTATTCGTTTTAGCATAAATATTGTTTCAATGTTGTTGCTGATTAATGTATCTGTTTTATGACCTCACTTAAATACAGCTCTGCTATATTTATGACCTTTATGTATTCTGGTGTAATGATGAAAGAAACTTTAAACTTCAAATTTCCTTTATTCTAAGAATAATCTGGAACCATTGAGGCTGTTGTGTGATCGACTGGAACACTTCAGCAAAGCTGTGATACACTTAACACAAGAATTGTGACACTGAGGAGCCTGGAAAGACGCATCTGGTTGAGAGGTGATGATGACCTCAGTAATGCAGAACCGGACCAATGAGTCAAAGGTTTCAGTCGTTACACTAATGTTACAAGGTTCACTCAGATTTTTAAGGTTTCCCTTCATCATCCATATATATATATTTAACATGCCATACTATATGCTTTATAATGCTTTGGCTTTGATAATTTAATAAAAACTTGAAAAGTGAGGAGGGATCAAAGAGGTCAGCAAAAAAAAAAAAAAAGGGAAAAGGAAAATGGAGGTATCCTCCTGGGAAAACCCTCACAGTCCAGCTCCTGATAGAAACCAGATGCAGGGGAGAATGACAAAGAGGGCAGCAGTTTCAACATATATCCTTTTTCCTCTGGGAAACTCCCTCTGCAGACCACCGGAGTGAGAAAGGTGATGCAAGAATACTTCGAACTTAACGCAAACTGTCAACAGAAAAAAGGGAAAAAAGAAAAACTGCTTCTATTTTTTAAACTCTTATTAAATTCTCATTTTATTGTTGGTTGAGAATTATTTCAGTGTTTTAATCGTCCTGAGCAACGTGGCTGCTATTGTTTTCTCAGTGACTTTTCTGTGCTGATATGTTTACCCAGAGTCTTCTCTTCTTAACAACTTGATTCAACATGGCTGTGTTTGTTTACTGCCGCCTTCTGGTCGTCTTATCATGCCTGCCTGTTCTTCCACTCTTCTCCGCAACAGATTAGAGGTTGTGTTGTTTGTAAGGCAGTCCCTCACCGAGGAAATACTTTCTTGCCTTGAGCACTAAGAATGTGAATACAATCTTGATTTGCTTATCAAGTCTATCAAGCATTGATGAGTCAGATCGAGGGCAGAATCACGAAAGTGAACTAAAATTTAGGAAGTCATGAATCAGATCGATCTTCTAAAGTTCAAAACAATGGACTGGTGATATAGAGTTCCAGAAAGACTGATCATGGTTTGATTGTCTGGCTTGGAAGTCTGTTTGTTCAAGTTTGCATGTTTTCCTTTGCGTGTTTGTTTTTCTGATGTGAGGCTCTCTGGTTTCTGAACAAAGTCCAAAACCTGGCATTGGTGTCAGTGTACTTGACTTGTTGCCCTGAGAACATTTCTTGGTGTGAACATTTTTCTTTTTAATGAATTGGAGTACATGCTATTTCTTTTGCACTGGTCCTCCGTTTGTTACAAGCAAAACCGCGTCCCTAATACCTGTTGCATTTTGTCAGTGACAGGTTACCTTTCAAAATGTGCATCAAAGGTGCGTATCTGGCGGTAATCTATTTGTTCAAACCTGATTAAAACTGAGCAAAAGCTGATCTTTTTCATTAAAGCAGTTCTTTTACAGTTACACGTTACATGCGATTAGCCCCATCTATGTTATAAATACCCAACAGCATTACGTATGTGCCAGAAACCATAAAAAGACTCTATAAAGCCTTTTTTTTATCCCTCATCTAATAGCTTTTGCAAATCCTGAAAGACCACGTTTTTCTATTAGTGTGTGAATATATCACTATGAATACATTTCTTAATGAGAAACGCAAATAGGAAAATGACAGTTGCTTAAAATATGCTTAAATTACACATTCGCCAGCAGACATGCCTCACTATACTGATTCACGATCATGTTGTGCATGCAGCTTATTTCATTTCAAGCTTTTCTTTTTGAATTGTAACCCAAGAAGTTCCACAGTCAAAGCAAGTGATGGAAATATAAAGATAAACTCACTTACAATTACAAATATACACCTACAGTCATAACAAAAATACTAATATAACAATGTGATTTTAAGGATTGAGTGGGACTCATTGATGATGTCTACTGCCAAATGTACCAGGTGGTTATTAGAATTTTAAAACAATTGGAGAGGACTGTACTGTTGCAATATTAAACTATTTCATGAATAACAGGCATACAGACAGGACTCTAATTTTTTGAAGGATTTGGGGGGAAAAAAGGAAATATTTTCTTCACTTCAGCTGCAGACCTATGCTGTAAACTGTCGACTGCTGTTAGTTAAACAGTAAAAAAGATACAATAAGAAGAAAAGGAGCTGAATATGTCTTTTTTAAGTTGTTGGGGAAAAAATGCTCCTTTTTTGCTTCATCAGGTTTGAAGTTACACACTAAAAAATGTTGTGTTATTTTGTTAACCCATTCGTTGGGTTATGAAATTGGTAACCCAATTTGGGCTATTATAATCCGTTTGGAGTTATTTGTTGAAACTCTAGTGTTGGGTTCGAGTCCACCAGACCCAACAAAGATTTTTAAACTCAGCACATGGGTTGTTTTGACCACTGTTGGGTCGTCAACGAAAGTTGTCACTTCCGTCTTCTCTCTCTGCAACACAGAAGAACAGAAGTGTTCCTCTGGCTCTCTCATGCAGTACAGGGTCGTGCTTATTTACATTTCATATCTAGTTCACGTGACTGTGCAGCGTCATGTCATCTGAATTAGATATGTCCGTAAATGTAAATAAGCATGTCATCATGTAATGTCATCCACAGAAAAATTTGCTTGAGCGAGCGCCCTCCATGTAGTTAGCCTTAAGCAAATAGCTAGCTAACGCGTGTAGCTCGCTAGCTACACTATGTATAACATTTGCATTGCCAGCTGTCGAGGCGGCTTAGTGGGGAGTGCAGTCGTCTTACAATGGGGAGGTTGTTGGTCCGACTCCTGTCTCCCCCCTGTCTGCATGTTGCAACCCGCCAGCTATGGGTAAAATAGCACCACTGCCTTGTGGTCATCACGTAAGTGACAAAGGCTAAGGGAAATAAAAATCTGGAGTGGAGCCCCGAAGGCGGTTGGTCCTTGCATTGGACACAAAGACTACCAGTGAGGCTGAGAAGGAGGGTCTGTCAGCTTGGCATCTCGGTTCCTCCACAGAAACTTTGCCCTGGCTTGTCCATGATCTCTCCTGAGATTGACAGAGCTCATCCTCATCGAAAAATCAATAGACTGCTGAAAAAGAAGATTGAATTTTAAAAGGGTTTGAAAATAAGCTGTTTATGAATCAAATTTTTTTGGGAAGACTAAACCAATGGGTTTAGTTGAACTAACACAAAATTGTAGGTAATTTGACCCAGAATTTGGGCACATTCAGCCAGTATATATGATAACAATGACCCAGGGCTGAAATTAATTTGATGCAACATTTGGGTTAAAAACGAGCACAATATTCAACTCAATCATATGGTAGAATCAACCCGGACTAAAATTGATTTGACCCAATTAATGGATTAAATTTGTGAACCCATCTGTTGGGTTAAAAAGACCAACCCATTTTGTTGGGTAAAAATAACTACTGTTGGGCTGGTCCAATATTGATTAACTGTTGGGTTCAAAAATAAACCAATTTGGGTTGTTTTCTACCATTCATTTTTTAGGGTGTAGAGAATAATGTGAAGTCTGAAGTTTTGATCGTGCTCTGTCCATGGCAGCAGTTTGACCCCTGAGTGCAGATTGAAGACAATACCTTTAACTATATGTGACATTAAATGTCTGCTAATGTGTGTAAATTCTTGCCATTCTAATCAAACTTGGTGTCAAAACTTTTTCACATTTGCACAGTAATGCAGTGAATTCTTCAATGACTTCAGTGGCGTTAAGAGAAACAAGCATCTCTTTGTTTTCTGTGACAAGTTGTGCTGGTCCTTTGTTGGTCTGAAAAACAAAACCTCTGTGCCGAGCTGCACTTCGCTGACACAGTGCTTTGGTGTCTATTGTCAACAGCAGCACAGCAAGCCAAAGGGCATCCAGAGCAGCGATATGTCAGTATTACTGTGAGCAGATGAAAATTTTAAAGCTGCAAATGTTAACTCTTCCCTTCCAAAGAAAAAGTTTGGAAAACCGGGCCTCTTCACGCACATTCTAGGATTTTACTGCATCTCCTGGGACCGAAGAGCAAAACCCTGCAGCGTTCCGAGTAGTATGGGCTCATTGTTGGAACAAAGTGAATTAGCTGCTTGGATAATTTGATTCTCCGGAGGATCGAGCCCAAGAAGGTCAACTTACATTTGTTTGATAGTTGTTCAAGCAAGAACAGGGCACTTAATGAAGACACCCTGGTTCTGCTTGCCTGGATTAATTACACACAGTCCAAAGCTTCCCCCCTTTGAAGTAATTATGCCGCACAGCCAGACCTCTGCCGAGAGGCAAGTCATTACCTTTGATTTGGGTTTGGGGTTTTTTTATCCCCACATGTCTCACATTAACATGTCTCATGTCAACAGCTGCTTTAAATGAGCTGTTTTCAGAGGTAAAGATTAATCATGTTGCTGATATGACTGGCATTAATATTGTACTTATATGAAAGCTGTTTTTTGTTTGTTTTAAGATCTCAGACTCTAATGGGGTCTCATTTGATCAGGTTTAACCCTAAATAATGAGTCATGCTGTTTTTCATTACTGCAGCTCTGTGTGGCTATTTGCTGAAAGACATCGCTTCATCATTATTATTATCCAGGTTAAAGCACTTCGTACTGCATTCTGTATGATGAGAGCATTGTCAATAAGGTTTGAATGATTAATTGATGATCAAACCAGGAGCCCCACTCATTTTGCCCTACAGTTTATTTTATCGCTTTAATATGTGTCTGTCACATTTTATAATGAACCCATAAAAAATATTTACTAGTGCCTCCAAGTACTTTTTTCTTATCACGATAGTTCCTCAAAAATGAAAAGGTACAAACCTCCATGGCCCTGACTGCCAGATTTTTCCTGCTTCCTTGAAGTTCCTTGGGGAGGCCTGCTCTACATTTTGAAAACCACTTCTTTAAACTACAAGAACAAGACACAGAGGTAAAACATGTTTGGGCATGTCAGTTTATTTGTCTCTTTTAAAATAAATTTTGTCAGCCATTTGTCATAATTTACAGATGTTTCACTGTCTTGTCCTATTTATGGAAAGATAATGAATGATGACATTTGTATAGGCAGAGAGAATAGTACCCATAATATTGTAGAACATCTGAGGTGTCTTCTATTCATCCTGTCAAAACTAAATTATTACTTATACAAACTTGGGGCAGGAGTGATAAACATTGCTCAAAACGGCTAAAGGAAACCATCTACTGACCGTCACAACAATGATAAACTGAGCCCAAATTGAAAATGTAAAGGAGAATACATTTCTAGGAGTAATAAATTGTAAATTAACATGGAAAGCAGACATCAGACTGAAATTCCCAAAAACTTTTCAATTACCTATAAATAAAGTAAGACCATTGATGGAAATGTACATACAGCATGCTGTCCCAGGGTGCTTCCATTCTTCACATATTGTGTTGTAGTTTGGAGAAACAGTTACCAGTCAACCCATTAGTGACACGACGACAGAAATGAGCAGTGTGGATTATTCACAAAGCTGGATTTCCAGAACATACTCACCATCTGTTTATTCAGTCCAAACTGACAAAATTCCAGGCTCCCATACAATATCGTACAGTAATGATCTTATTCAAAGCATTCAAAACATTATTACCTAACATAGAATCTCTCTTTTTTTTGTTTTGTTTTTTTTTTTGGTAGAATTCCCATAACTTGCGAGGAACTGTGCCCAAATTCCATCTCATTTCTCAAAGTTTATGTGTTTGTATGTGGAGTGTGATTTTGGAACAACCTGGTTATTTATAAGAAGAATTTCCAAAATATCCACCAATTTAAACTGATACATGGTCTGGTCCCAGTATCGTGACAGAGTATATGAATACTGTAATGATCATTGTTCCCATTGACGTACATGTCTTTCTTTAGCTTCTCTGTATTCTTTCATACCATTGCTGGTATGTTATTGTAATTATTGGGTTGTTATTGTGGATTGTGACTGACTGTTGCCCGTGGCAACACCACCATTAACGTCACACCTCGTTCTTCTTGTTCTTTTGTCATGTACACTATGGTTGAGGAGTGTATGCTCTGAATGGGTTATTGAAGTCTGGAAATAGCCCAGGCTGGTCGCGGTCCTGGTTTTCTTGTGGTTTATTAGACAGAATTGAGGATTTTATGTTTTTCTCGTTTGGGTCACTAGTGAGGTGAACGGGGATTGAACAAGTTTTGCTCCTTCCACTTCCTTTTGAGCACTAATGAATGGACTCAGTTTTTTTTTTCTTTTTCATACATACTGTACATATTTTGTTGAGTGCTTGAGATAAAAAAAATAAATGTATCAATTAATAAGATGGATTACAGACAGAGAAGTCATTTTCCCCAAAAGGATCAATAAAGTATGCTTTCTGTTTATTGTGTGGAGCTTATAAAGCTCTTGTTCAATTAACTCTATATACATTTTCATATTCAGCTGCATCCATGTTTCCACAAATGTTAGTATTTTACAGAATTACTAACACCGATTGAAAAAAAAAAGCATGGTTGTATGTCTTTCAGATTTTGCTCATTGTCATCAGTTCTTAATCCATCGTATTTTATAACCTCTAACATCTGCGCTATAGTTATTCTATATTATTAAAATATTCCGAGAAAGATAACAAATCATTTAAAGTTCAAATATTTTCCTGAAATTCTTTTTAAAAACACAACCAGCGACAGTACTCAAGTTCAAGCCTTCTGTAACTTCACTGCGCTGCGTATCATACAAACTGCACGTCACCGCTTATCCACACATGTCGCGCATTTCACAGACGAGACAGAGGCACATTGTCAGGAGCCAACTGGAACATATAAATAGACACACGATCCGATCCGATCCTCACCCAGCAGTTTTTTTTCTGATGGAGATCTGTAACACATTCACAATCACACAATATAATGTCCAACAGTTTGAACTTCATGCTGGGATGAGTGGGGCTGCGTTTCGTAAGGGGGGGTGGGGGGGTGGGGGGGTGGGGGGGCGACCCCTTTATTTTTGGTTTCCAACCTGAGTCGTCATGTGTTGTGGGAAGAATTTCTGACAGAATGCAGCCAGGATCAGTTTCTGATGGATTGCTGCTTCGCTCCAAACACGCCAGCGCTTCAGGAGATAGTCAAAAAAGAAAGAAAGAAAGAAAGAAAGAAAAGAAACATCTGGAAGTATTTTCTACAATCTGCAGAAGGCAGCCTTCAACTTATTTAAGAGATCAGCCCCACATACACGAGATATTCAAACACCAAGCATTTGTCTTTATTTCACAACAAAAATCCTCTGCAGTCTCTGGATTAATTTTCAGGAATAACCTTTAATAAAACCAGCATCTGATGCAACCGTTGAGCTTTCCGTGTTTGCTTTGGCCGTTTCATGGCTACTTTGGAGTTGTGTCACAGAAAGCAATGCAACATTTTCTCTCTCACGCAGGACTAAAACTCTCTGCCAAACACAAGATATCCATGTCCGTTACCCACTCCTCCTCCTCCTCCTCTTCCTCCTCCTTCCTCTCCATTTCTCTTTTCTCTGCTCGTCTCCTTTCCAGTCACCTACTTGGCAGGTTACCAGTCCAGTGAAGCACAGTCTCCCTGCCAAAGCTTTGAGCGCCTCCCCACTTTATGGAGTTGCTTTTCTTTGTTTTTGTTTTTTTTTTGCTTTTTTTCCATTTTATTGAAGGGCCTTTCATGGACACATGTGTCTATGTATCTAAACAGTTGGCAAGGATATAAAGACAAAAAAGATTTATACTCAACATGATTGTGAGTGGAAGCTTTCCTGGTGTCCTGCGGAGAGGCACACCCCGTCATGAGTCAGTCTTGTGAATAGACACAAGTCGCCACTTTGACAAACTGGATATCTGACAAAATGGTGAATGCAGAGCTGCATCTGACACACGCTTTTCCTGCCTGCGGTTTGGTGTCTGAAGCATGTTTTTCTGCTGCGTTGAGAAACCGTTCTGACATTATAACAGCAAGTCAAGCCACAAGGTTAGAATAGGGAATTTATTATACATAACATTCACATAATATAAAGTTATATGCACAATATATTTAACATCCATGCGCACACACACACACGCACGCACGCACGCACGCACACACACATGCACGCGCACACAAACTGGGTTTTTACTTATTTTGCACTAACAGAGAAAAGATGGATTTCCTTTGTAAAGCTCATAGGCCAACAGCCCCAAGCCTTTTCAGATTACGGACAATCACAAACCCCGATGTGCAGTTTTTGAGGCGGATCCGCTTGAAAACACCACAGGACTACCAAGGCAAGGTTTCACAACAGCGCAGTGCTTCAGCTTCGATGCGTCCCTTCATCACTAAATGTGACATTTCGACATACTTCATTGGTCCAGTTTGCTACCAAACATCTTGTCTTGTTCAGCTGGAATACAACGTGCCAGTAGGTCTGTGGAAACTTAAAAAAAATGATGTGGACACAGCTTGTTTACTCCTGTTACATAAGGTTAATAAAGCAGTGGCAAAGGTTGCTGTTGACTCCTTTTGGGAGAGCTGAAAAATTGAAGTATCATAAAGGAAAGTCATCTGAACACATAGAACAAGATGTCAGGTTTCAAGTATTTGAATAATCATTTAGTTTCTAGAATGTGTATAGAACTTCACACTCAATATATGTAAAGTCATTTCCCCTCTTCACCATATTATAAAGAAGAAACCAGATCTTTTAGGAAGACAGGGATACAGTTAGCTTAGCCTGTTTGGAGTAGACTCATTTCACTTAATTCATAAGTTATACTTCATTTTTCATACTTGGATGATGAAGTGACTTTACAACCACCCCCCGACATGCAATGGGATAACATCTTTAAATGTGATCTCTAAGGTAACCGCCTCCCCCCCTTTAAGTGTTTGTGCTATGCTAAGTTAATAAACCGCTGGCCGTAGCTTCACTGTTGAACGAGCAAACATAAGAGTGGCATCTTTCCTCTCTTGAAGCAATCAGCGGTCTCTCTCTTTCACGCTTCATCATTTAGCCTCACATTCAAAGTCGAACGAAAAAAAAAAAAGATCTTAGTGGTCAATATATACAACTCCCTCAGCATGGATTTCACCACCATTTGCAAATTTCTTTTTTTAACAGACACATTTTGGCCATGTTTAAGTGCATTTTATGAAAAAAGAAAAAAAAAAAAGGAAGTAAAAATGGAGAAGTGCAAATAGCTCCTAACATGGTCCCTCTGTGAAGGAAGTGAATCCAGCACTAAACTAAAACTAAAGGCAGAAACATGACTTTAAATGTTTGTTTTGTGAATCTATTGGAAATACACTGTAAGCTGTCAGATTTTGAAACGTTGCACATTTTGACACTGTGTTTCAAGAAGATATGCTGTGTTTGCGTGTATTGCGCTAAAGAGTTTGTGAAAGCTACGCTAAACCAGTAAGACATCAAAAACAGAACCACGGAGAAAGAGTTTTGCATATGAAAGCAGATAAGGCACAGTTCTGGAGCAGCCCAGTCCCAGAGGCACAGTCTCATAAAACCACTCCCTCCACGTTGCAGTTCAGCACCTCGTCGTGCTGGACCGGTCCCATCTGCCGGTGGAACTGTGCCTGTTTCTTGGTCCTCCAGCAGTGGATGCTCCGTCCCAGTGTAATACTCTTGATGCTGGGCAGGTGGGTGAGCATGTTCGTCGGCAGCGCCGTCACTCCCGAACCAGTCAAGTTCAGCTCTTGCAGCGAGTCCAGTCCGCTGAACACCGCGGGGCTGATGCTCACGAGCTTCGGGTTGTTGGAGAGATCTAAGACCTGCAGGCTCTGGAGGCCCTTGAAGCCGTTAGACTTGATTTGCTGAAGCCTGCCGAGGCCACTAATGGACAAATAAACCAGGTCCTTCAGCGGCGCGAAGGCTCCTTCCTCGATCTCTGCGATGAGATTGCTGTCCAAGTTGAGGTACCTCAGAGGAAGTCCGGCCAGGCTCGGCACGCTCGACAGCTGGTTCCCCGCCAAATTTAACGTCTGAATGTGTAAAACTTTCCCACGAGAAGTGGTGGTGACAGACGACAGCCGGTTGTGGGACAGATCCACGCTGACGGGTTCGCCGTTCACTTTAGCAGCAAACACGTCCAGGTCGAACTCCTGAAAGCCGTTGTGACTGAGGTCCACTTCCGCCAGGGGGAGTCCAGAGAAACAGTTCAGGTGAAGGCTCACCAACTGGTTGTGACTCAGATCCAGAGTGTCCAGGTACCGCAGCTTGGATAAAGCATTGTGGTTAATCTGAAATTAAAAACGAGATGACGTCTTCATAGCTGCAGTATGTTTTTTAGTGAAACTGCACACCTACCTCAGGACAAGTAAAAACATTTCTAACCACATGTAAGCAGTAAAACCAATATTTATGTTTAAGACTAGCACATTTTCACTTTGTATTAGTTGAAAAGTGACTCTAAATCCTTAAACCTACTCTTTATGCTAAATGCTTTCAATGAGTCTGGATAACTGTATTGGCAATTCCACTGCTCAGTTCACTGCAGTACTGTAACTTCTGTTGTGTGCAACATTTTAAACCTCTAATGAATACAAAGTATTATTTGGACTTGCTGGGAGTCACCTTGATGCTCATGAATGCATTGCTGATCTGCTTTTCTCTCAGGAATACCGTTCTGTTTCTAATTTAAATGTTCCTACTTTCCTAGGAAACAGATGTTTGTTGATCTGTTCTTTCCTGGTAAACAGTCCATTGAGGTTATATTTGGGTAAGGTTCAGGATGTTTCAGGTGAAAACAGCACCCGAACAGAACTAAAAAAAACCCACCATGTATTAAAGGTGAGGAAATCAAATCAAGTAAAAGTGACAGAAAGGTTCACCATCACTGCTATAACTGAACCATCACAACTCTTTATTGAAAAAAACTCGTCTTTCTTCAGGCTCAATTAACCGTCTTACCTCGGTGATATAGTTGCTACTGAGGTCCAGGCTCACAAGTGTGGTGTAGCCTGGTCCGGCCAGCATGGTGTCACTGAGCGGGCCCATGGCGTTAGCGGACAGGTCCAGGTGGGTGGTGTCCAGCGGGATGGGGATGGGCATGGAGACCCCGGGGCCCAGTCCGCTGCAGTCCACCCTGGTCAGGCTGAAGCTGTCGAACAGCCCAAAGCTTTCCACCTCACAGTGGCAACCGGGGTGGCAGTTCTTGACCGTGCTGGTCTGGACAGCCGCCAGCAGCGACAGGCCGAGCATCAACAACCCCAGCGGCATCGTGCTCTGGAGAGAAAACAAATACACGGTAAATATTTGAAATCTGATAAACTATACCGGCTAGGGAAACGTGACTCGAAGCTGTATGGCTGCAATCACCAGATCAGATCAATATCGGTGTCCAAATAAATTTAAAAGAAAATCTGGTCAATTATTTTTTTATTTTGAAAAAAAATGAGCTGTTCCTGTTCGAATGCCTTCCTCGAGGCTTTTGTTAAGCTTCATGAAAAGACTTTAAGCCTTTATTTGTGCAACTTGAGTAGCCCCAATTTCCTTCCCTCCTGGCTTCCCAACGGGTGTGACCTAATTTCTTTGATCAATGAGTTCATTTGCACTTTCTTAGGCAACTCACTAGAATGAGTGTGCACGGTTGTAGTAATGAAGACTTGAGTGCGTCGTAAACCTCTGCTCCATTTAGAAATCACTCGCACATACAGAAAGTTAATCATTCTGTCGAAAACACAAGACTTGTCTGCTGTCTCACAATTAAATTGAGAGCCATTGCAAAAAGATCTGTCAACAAACTGCATTTCAAATTTTCTGTTCCTAACAAAAAACTGTAAATAAAGAAATATTAATAAAAGTAGTCATGCACCAAAACCTGAAACTAAAAGGATATGCAAAAAGATTAAACACAATCTCACAGAAGATGTAATCATTTGCACCAAAGTCCTCACCAAAGATAATTTTGTTCCAATTAGAAAATAACCCACTCTACCTTTTTCTTCAGCTCCTTCAGCTCTGAGTCCCTCTTTGTAAATAAAGCTCAGCCAGATGAACTATGCTAACATGTACCGACAGATCACCGTTACACTGGACAGAGGTTGAAAGTTGTGTAACCAGTATAAACGAGCAGTTATGATCGAGGCGCCCTGGTACGATACGGCGCTGATACACACTGATAAAATCAACAGTATTTTTGCAGGTGAACTGTGTGAGAAGTTAAATATTTCTGGCTTTGGATTGTAGCAAACTGGGGAGATTTTTAACAACAGGCAAAGAGTGTAATCACTGAACAGTTACTTGCAGTGAGACTTCTGTTACATTTTTAGGAGAGAATGCTAATAAAAGCTTGCTAGTGTTGCAAATCAGACCAAAATCTTTTTAATCAAAGACAATGAGTCCAACTTGTTTTAACCATGTGAAAACTGGTATGTTTATGTATAAATCAGAACCTTTAGAGGTCTATGCAATGTCTTACTGCTTATATATCAGATTATAGTTCCCATGATGAACATCTAACCCGGGTCAAGAGACTGTATCGTTACTTATGCAACAGAACGAGGTGACTTGCTGAATAATACTTGTAGGTCAACATGAGAACGCTGACTGCAGAGGCTCAAAGTCCATCAAGTCAAAGCCGTTCACTTCTGTACAGACTTCCTTTTTTTGGTTTGTTTGTTTTGTTTTGTTTTTTTTACCCCTGGGACCAGCAATGAACAGGTTTAGTTTAATGGTCTGTAAGCTACAGGAGCATACGTGCGTGCCAGTGTGCACGTGTTGTAACTGGAGCAAGCAGTAGGGTAGGTTTTAAGCATAGCACAGAAATGTTTCACTGAGTGGATAAAATTTAACTGGGTGTTTTCCACTCTGGTTGTTTCACAAGGTTCACAGTCCAGACAACGCACTGAATGAAGCACTTCTCCGACTGAGCAGTGTCAGTCAGACTACTCTGTCGAGTTTAACATGTATATTAGCCATGCTATTGTCTGTCATTAAAAAAAAAAATTGCACTGTGTTCTTGTCAGTCAGCTCTGCAAAACCACAAACGGCAGGCTTCAGAGAGATCCGCCTGGTTAGAAAACCGCAAGGCGCTCGCCACATGCTGACGGAGAAAACGTGGGAAACCGTCAGTAAAACCGAGCGATCACATGTTTCTTTTTACACCCATCATTTTGTTCTCCGGCAGCTCGTCACCTCGGTGTGATTTTGCCGCTGCATTCGTGAGTCCTCCGCTCCCCTCCCGAATCCCTCGCTCCATCTGTTGCTTGGGTAAGGAACGTGAACTTTCTGCACCAGGTGTTCCTCTCAACTCCTCAACAATAAATCTTGACGGAACGGCGAACTGCAGTTGGCGCCGTCTTCAAATCACGCACGTCTTAACTACTGCAATTACCCAAAGGCAACGGCAGGGTCAGCCACGAAGCACCTCTGGGTGGGCAACTGGCAACAGCATGTGAAATCACACCTCGACACGTTCTCCCTCTCTATGGTCCCTTTACATCTTTATGTCCTGAGAAATTTACCGCCGTCTCCTCGAGGGTTAACTGCAATTAGTTCTTCATTCATTCACACACCTTGCCACTAATACATGCCTTTGTTTTGGTATGTTCCGCATGAATGATGACTCAAGAGCCATGCGCGCCGTTATATAACTCCAATCAGGGCGAGAATGAAACTGTCGGCTGCTGTGACGGTAAAACTTTATTAGGTTACAAGCTTTTCGACATCACGTCACGCTGCAACTTTATTTATAAAGCACTTTAAAACAGGCTACAGAGGACCAAAGTGCTGTACAAGATCTAAAGTGACATGCAGTGTCTTGCACCAAGCACCTCTAATTTACATAAACGCATCTGCTAACACAAAGAAATTAAAATTCAAACACACATCTGGACCAGAGGAAAGGCTGAATGGACACAACCCAACATCTACTCAGTCTGTTCAGCTGCGCCTCTTTAACAAACTCTCCTGCATTAACGTCAAACCTCATCTATTCCTCAATTTGTTCACTATCCTCTGGTGCTCTGATGTGTTCTCTGTCACCGAGACCGCTCTGCCCCACTTTAATCTTCAAGCTGAGGGCTGAAAACTGTGTAATTAGACGATGGGTGCCACACTAATCCTTTTAAAGCAAATAATGCATGACACTGAGGAGAAGGCAGGGAGTTTAAATTAAACCGACGGTACTTAGGAGTTTTAAAACAATTAGGCGGCAATGAAAAGCCTCTGGTGAGGGAGAATAAATAATTTACAGAGGCACAGCGAATTAAAAAAAAGAAAATGTTTGCAATACTTCAGAACAGGACGGTGTGGATTACCATGATTGACACTTTAACCGAACAATAGGAGTCGAGCCTTCTTGAATAACTACACTTAGGCAAAGATGATGACATATTTGTGGTTGCTGCTTTCATTTAATGCTGGAAAAAAAGTTCAAATTAAAGTCTATGTTGCATAAAAACCCAGTGATTAGATAGTAGAGTGATGCAAATTGATAGATTTCATTAAATGGTGGTTTTGAGACTTTTCACTGCACTCTGAAAGCATTGACTATCTGATCAACCTGAACACACACACACACACACACACACACACACACGAGGCTTATCTGGTTAGCTAGACAGTTCACCGGGGACGTGTTTACTTATCATGAGGACATATCGATCACTTTTTTGCAGCAACAGCCACACAGCACAAAAGAGGTGCCTGATAAGAGCCACTTAAACTCACCCTAACAAGAGGCAGAGCCGCTTCCTCCCCCATCAAACCAGCAAGCCCGACCATTCAGCTTAAAAACTCAACTTCATATTCTGAGTTTTTAAATATTTTAACCAATAGCAGTTAGCAACCTCGCTTCATAGCGGGTCGTAGGTTCAAGTCAGATCTGAGCATTTCAGAGTGAAATTTGCATGTTCTTTGTGTATATGTTTTGTTTGTTTTTTTCCTCCAACAGTAGGAAATAATACTTTTGAGGTCAATTAATGCCACTAAACTGCCCGTAGCTATCAATGACAGAAGATGCGACCGGTTCTTGCCCTGTGTTAGAATAGCAACCTGTCCAGGGTGTAACCTGCCATCACCCATTGTCAACAGGATCTGTTCCAGCTGCTGTCACCTCTAAGCTAATATCATATTCAATATCAATAACGATTCAACAATAACATACTTTCCTTGTACCACTGGGAAGCAGTTCAAATACCACTGATAGCACATGCAATACTTTTTGAGAATTAGCATAGTATTGGGGTCAGATGTAGTCTAGTTTTGTCTTAATGGGGCTGGAATAGCAAAAAGCAAACAATAAATAAATAAAATAAAGAATACTGTTTTGTGTTAGTTTACATCAATCAATGCTTTCTTTCCAAAACCTATTACAACAAGTTTTAAATGTCTTTTTAATCAATTGTT